>NC_054546.1:585284-735284 GCF_017654505.1 Polyodon spathula
TATGCGTCCGGAAGCGTATGTTAGTATCCATAGAGACGGTGCGGCGCTACAATCATCCCTCTCCTCCGGATAAAAAACAGACACCGACGTGTTAGGTTCCGTTCTATTTCATTGTAAAGGTTCTCTGACTCGAAAAAAAAAAAGTGTTTCTCAAAAAATGAAAACAGTCACTAGAAACACGTGATATGTGTAGTGTATGCCTTGATTTACTTAATTATTAACGTTCAATCTCTCGAAGTAAGTTACGGCGTAAAATGAAGCAATCTGTGTAAATATTTGGTTTTCTGCAGGTTATGCAAGCACAGAGAGTTGCGGTAATTCACCTGTTCACACTTTACACGAGACTGGTTTTATATAGATAACTGGTAACATCTTTGACAAATGCCAATCCAATTAAAAAGTTCAAAACAGTATTTGTTATTGTTCAATAGTGGAGAGACTTTAGACTATGGATGTTTTTTTTAGTTTAAATGCAGTGTTTTTCTTAAATTGTCTCTCTCTCTCTCTCTCTCTCTCTCTCTCTCTCTCTCTCTCTCTCTCTCTCTCTCTCTCTCTCTCTCTATATATATATATATATATATATAAAACAGTGTTTAAGACAGCCTATATCAAGAAAGAGTGATTGTCTTTCCCAAGTAAAAATGCAGTGACCAATCGGTATGGACAGGCAAGCTGCTACTCCCCTCTGCATTCCTCTCATCTTTTTTGTAAATGTTTTCCTGCACTTTGGGAACATGTTGTTAACCCTAAATGAGTCTGATATAAAAACAGATACTGCAGCTTTGAAAACTGTAATGAAACTAAATGTACACAACGGCCATATTCTTTTCAGATGAGATCAGTTTAGTGCATGCTTGGCATCAACACTGTTGACCTGTATACTTAGCTTTGATTAATTTTGAATATATACCTGAAAAATGGCACAGTGCTGGATTGCTAGTGTGTATTGGTTCATTTTTAAAATATCATTGGTATGTCAAAATACGAACATTTAAATACCATGCTATCTTTGTCAGTGGACCTTATTACAGAATCCAATAGCCTTGCCACTGCACTGCAAAGGGTTCAGACTCCATATCTACCGAGTCCCTGGCTTTTCTGTTTTAAGAACGTGGAGCGGCTCTTCACAGTTCACTGACTTCTGATCACTACACACATTGACTTGATTGTAACCGCTGTGCCAGCGCTTCAACAAAGCCCAACACGAGCAGGGCACATGCTAGTATCTGTGAAGCTGAAAGCCGACAGGGAAACGTGCAACCTGCCGCTGTAGCCCTGACCCTGTGGTACTCTCTAATGACCCAGAACATAACATATACTTGGCAGGGGAGTTGTCTTTCCTTTGCTGCAGCCTCCACTACCAGCACTGCATTCAGAGTGCAGTTTTTTTTTCTCTGTGCCTTGAGCCTAGTTGCAAACAGATCTTGAAGAGTTTATTGGAACCCTTTGTAGGTGTTCAATATATCCAGAGACCTGGCTGGAACACAGTGGTTTGGAATAGATTAGAGCTACTCATATTTTTCCACTTTGGTTTTGGTTGTGCTGATAATTAGCAACATGCAAAAGTTTATCCTTAAAACATGAAAGCATTCATTAAACTTTCAAAGGGACACTGCACAAGGTAGTGGTGGATAGCTAAATGGTATTAAACATAGTTTAGTTATTTTTGTCTGGTTTATTAGCTGGCTTGTACCAGCTCTGTCCCACAACTCTTTGGAAAGTCGACCCCAATTTCCAATTCTGCCACTGGAAATGTCATTTTATTGTAGATATATAATGTAAGACTCTGCTTAGCTCAAATCTGATGCCACATATAAATATACAAACAATCCAAAACAAAGAAGAAAAAAAAAAACCTTTTGCGTACTGAAATGCTTCAGTTTCCACAGAGTTGCTGACCAATATAAGGTAATGTCCATAATACAAGCAATTGTCTCTGTCGATTCACGCCAGCCAGCCGGGAATGGTCAAACAAACCTTATTTCCTTATGGTTCAGAACTGTAGAGCCAAAACTTAGTTGCACTCTGTGATTTTTCTTGGTGATCCACACTACTCAGAAGTTTAAAATTAATTTAATTTTTATTAAACCATGCAACCATGTCCACAACACATTTCGACTACAAGAGTTTTCATCTTCTTGTATATGTATGTGTGTGTGTGTGTGTGTGTGTGTGTGTGTGTGTGTGTGTGTGTGTGTGTGTATATATATATATATATATATATATATATATATACACACACACACACACACACACACACACACACACACACACACACACACATACATAGACACAGGGCTGCACCTCAAAGCTGTATTCCAAGTGCTCATTCACATGATAGTAAAAACACACCTAATAGTTCAAAAGTGTTTTTTTTTCATATTCCTTTTGAAAATGTAATCAGTGCTGCCCAAAGGGGGGTGGACCACCAGGATTTCCTTTACAGCAGAGAGGGTGGGGTGACTTAAAAACTGATTTCTGTTGCTGGCACTGATTGTAATTCATGTTTTTCCCTTTCAGACGAAGTTGTGAGAATGACAGTTGGAAGTACAATAACACTGAGAATCTGGCCTGCAGTATTTCAGGAAACCAATACAATAAACACACATTAACCGTGAAGAAAGCCATCAGTGGTGCATTCATCTGTTCATGTATATGCATGAATATCTGAAGGAAAAGGACACGTTTGTCTCCTTACTGCCTGAGGATAGTTCAGTTCCTATTCCCCTGGTTATGTGTTAGGATTGCTCGGAGAAGGTCACACAGTCCTTGGAGATCTTTTTGGAGGTGATGTTGTCCTGTTAGGATGTCATTGACAGGTAAGTACCCAGAAACTTTCTATTTTATTTAGATTTATTTAGATTTCTTCACGTTTTTTGAGAAAGACAGTTAATCCCCAAAAAAATTAAAATTCTCTGTTATAAATCCTTAAGAACCGGAATACCACGATAAACAAATTATAGAGGTACATACTTTTAGTTTCTAAAAAAATGAAACAGATTGCCTGCCATTGCAGACTGTGTACCCCACCCCCTGATAATAAATAAGCAGAGAACCTGACAGCTGCTGCAGTCAAGATTAGCTATACTGCAAATGGCTGAAAGCAGATATTGGTTAACGTATATCCAGAACGAGTCTCCCGACAGTTCTTTGATTGGCTCATGCTTTTCAAGCTGTTTAAGATTGTCTGCAAGTGTCCTTTAAGATCAAACAATACACATGAGAATAAACTCCCAGCTCTCTAAAAGCTGTTGTTATAACACAGTGATTTTAGAAATCTCACTTGTCATGCACTTTTATTCACTATGCATGTTTTAAATGTTCATTTAAAAAAAAAAACAAACAAACACGTGTTATAGCAAATTGTTATCTTTTCTATTTTCATTGTATTTCAAAACATCTGGTTCTAAACTAGGTAAAAGAAAGTGCTCCATTTTCTTTACCTCGCCTTTTAAGGAAGTGTGTCTCTGCTTTCATTCCTCTGTCTTTAGGGTCAGGCATTCGGGGAAGCAGCTGCTTACTGGCACTGACAGGAAGGAAGGTCTGCAGGGGTGGGGGCCATTTCACTCACCAGGTAAAATGACCGAGGAAGTGCAAGACAATCTGAAAGCACGTCTTGCAAGCACACATTTCTTTGACCAATGTAAAGAAAAGTGGAACATGTGAATGCATGTACATGACGGAGAATATAAATGGAATTGTTTTGTTAGCTCCAGTCAGTGGAGAAAATAAATGAGTCTTTTAAAAAATGAGTGTAGGGCCCACAGTTTTATGAAACCAAGCACCGACGATGACAAGCACTGTTGAACGTACCATAACAACACTGACGAAGAGGTGTTGGTGCAATGTTCTGGCACAAGACTGTAGGCTGAATTCACCCACACACAAACAGCAATGCTGTCTGATGAATATATAGCCAGTAGAAAAGTTCTGAGAGTGTTGAGAAAAAGAACTTTAGATGGTAGTGTTTCAATGCACATCGATCTAACATCCCCAGTGATAACACACGCTTTCTCCATGGATGAACACATTGTGCCAAGGCTTCGAATGAACAGTTCACTATTTGTGTTGACACTGGGTGCAGATCATGAATCCTGCCTGCGGCGCAAGTGTTGTTATAAAGCGCCTCCCCCCAAATTCAGCATGAATTCTCGAGGTATGCATGCGAGAACATTTCAGCCCATAGAATGAATCTGCAGTAACTTTGAAAAGTGAATACCATGCTGGAGGGTTGGGAAGATGGTCAGGATCTGCTATTTTATTGTTAGAATAGTGACTGTTCCAAGATTCATCAGTGGGAGATCTCAGGATTTTGTGAAATTCCATATACTGTACATGCTAGACACACATATACCACTGTGTCCCACTCTCTGGCAGCGTGTCAGCGAACTACTGTTCATTAACTTGGCACCTGTCAAAGGCAGTCTTACATTTCAAACACGCACTTTAGGACAGATTCCAAGTTGCCGCAAGTCTGTCACGAGGGAACGATCCACCCCCCCCCACCACAGTGACACAGGCAGGGGAGTGTCTGGAAAACTGGCCAATCGGCATTTGGGATTTCCACCCCACCTACTGTGGGACCTTGTTTTGAGAATGTACTGGCTTGTTGAACACACACCTGAACATTATGAATTGCAGTGAAGCATGTTTAAAGCATGATAAAAAAAGAAGCCTGCAAAGCCTTTTTAAAAAAGGGAATCCACTATAAACCATGCAACTGTATGCACCTGAGTGATGCAATACCTGAAAGAAATGAGAACATGCCTTTGCATCATTGCTTTCACTCTCCCCTTTGTCCACTGTCAATTCAAAGGATTCTCTAACTGCACACGTTCCTGTCAGCTATAGTACAAAGCACAACACCATCCTCACCGTATTACAAATTATAACAGACGAGGCAGTATTGTTCTCTCCTGGTATTTTATTTGTCAGGTTATAGCCTGTATATATTTATATTATTTATATAAGATATGTATAAAGACAGATATTCACTTGGGTGTTTTTTTTTTTTTTCTGTGTGTATAGCGTGCTTAATTTAGCTCTAGAACAATTTGCT
This sequence comes from Polyodon spathula, assembly GCF_017654505.1. NCBI lineage: Eukaryota > Metazoa > Chordata > Actinopteri > Acipenseriformes > Polyodontidae > Polyodon > Polyodon spathula. The sequence goes on from NC_054546.1 coordinate 590,344, forward strand.
CCAGTAAAAACGACCCTTGAACTGAGATTGCCAGTGTGAACAGCATTCAGCCTATCGTGTTCACATGTTTTTTTGTTTTATTATAGAATCATTGATCTAATTGTTTCATGTTTTAGGTGGGTTGAGAATTCTACACTCGTCTGAAGCTACACTAAGACGACTCATTAGCTAAAGTGTATTTATATTTGACTTTACCTGACTCTTTAAATATGAAAATACATACTGATATATGTAGATACACTGCCAGCATATACAGTGTACTTGTTTTGTCTTTTAACAATTCTACATTTTTCTGTGTGAATCTGTGTACCCATAAAGAGCCTAATTTATCCACATCTAAATGACTAAATAAATAACTAAAGCAGCCTGATGATTATTTCTAACTGTAGGTAAGAATGTTAGTGGGGCTCTAGCCAGTGAAATAATCCCAGCAATCTTCTGGGCACTTCCATTCGCTATGACGATCTCAAATGGGCAGTTTCGAAAGAACCACATTTTATAGCAAAACTTATTTTCATTTAAGAAAATGGCCATGCTAGGTCTGTGAAAGCCTGGGAGAAGTCAGTAGAATGTCTGTATTCAGACATTGTTAACTTTATCCACTTTAACAGGATGCTGTATCCTTCTTCTTAAAAAGTGTAGTGATAGCTATGGAAGAAAAATTAGTAACACATGCAGACCCTGATAAAGACTCCTCGTCAAAAAGCCCGAATTGTCTTTGTGATTCTACAACATGAGAACAGTTTGCTTTGAGAGTTCACAATTCTCAACTAACCTCCTTCAGTAAACAATGACACGTTCAAATTCCAGTTTACAGAGGGGCTGTATTTTAAAACTGTTTCATCATATTATTGTATTTATTTGTTATTCTGACACACACACTCACAGTTAACTGCTTCAGATAACCTTGAATTATCTTGTCAGAAACCGGAATGATTTGGTTTGCTGTAATTTCCCTGCTCTGCAACATATTTACCACTTGTTTGAAATCCCATCCCCAGGCTTTCCAATATCCATATTTCATGGTAAGTTCCACAGACATAAATATGCCAAACTAAACAAAGGCGTTCCTGTTTGAAAACCAAACTTATTTGTCCAGAGCTGATTAGGGAATAGTGTGACATTGGAACAATTTCAAGCACAAACTTGACTCAAAACAGTATGTTTTTTTAAAGAACAAGAAGTTTTTTTTATTCCATACCCACATTCCATATGCAGTATCCCGTTATTACATTCCATATGCAGTATCCCGTTATTACATTCCATATGAAGTATCCCGTTATTACACTCCATATGCAGTATCCCGTTATTACATTCCATATGCAGTATCCCGTTATTACATTCCATATGCAGTATCCCGTTATTACATTCCATATGCAGTATCCCGTTATTACACTCCATATGAAGTATCCCGTTATTACATTCCATATGAAGTATCCCGTTATTACATTCCATATGAAGTATCCCGTTATTACATTCCATATGCAGTATCCCGTTATTACATTCCATATGAAGTATCCCGTTATTACACTCCATATGCAGTATCCCGTTATTACATTCCATATGCAGTATCCCGTTATTACATTCCATATGAAGTATCCCGTTATTACATTCCATATGAAGTATCCCGTTATTACATTCCATATGAAGTATCCCGTTATTACATTCCATATGCAGTATCCCGTTATTACACTCCATATGAAGTATCCCGTTATTACATTCCATATGCAGTATCCCGTTATTACATTCCATATGCAGTATCCCGTTATTACATTCCATATGAAGTATCCCGTTATTACATTCCATTATTCCCACAAGGTGCAGGCCAGGTTTTTTTTTTTATCCATGTCTTAAAACTCTTCTCAACATGCACATGTTCTTCAACACAACTCTTCTGTGTTGAGCCTTTGGGGTCATTGGAAATGAGAGCGATATAGAGGTAGAGAATACAATGGTTAAGGAGATAAGGAGAGGTGTGCTACTGCTTTAAAAGGACTTTGTTCTGATTGACAATGAAAATTACTAAGTACAGGCAAATGATGTGTAACAAGACTAATACCGAACTTTACTGAAGGAATGCCCACTGCTGTGCTGATGAAGGGATGCTGTGTCACCCTGTGTTTGTAAGACAGATTCACTGTCCTGAGCTGCCATGTGGATCTATTACAGGACTGGTAACAGTAGCTAAATATTAAGATTACTGTACAAGAAAAGTCAATTTAGACCATGTGTGTAAAAAAAAAAAAAAAGTACTATATATGTATATCCCCATAAGTCCCCACAGAGATGACAGATGATATATGTTCTGATGTTCATGTGCAACATGTTTACAGATGTTCAAATTGAGAAACACTGAAGTCAGCTCTATACGTCAAACAAGCTCCTACACACACACGCATTGATTGCATCATTTCACTGGAAAGCAGTCCCTGAGCCCACCTCCCTCACCACACAATCACAGAGCTTGGAAATAGGGAAAAGGGATCACAGTAGGCAGAGGGGTTTAAGCGATAGCCTGACAGTAGGAATTCAATCAACTGGAAATAAAATCAACCGCTGAAACTCAATCATAGCGTTAGTTATATTAACTTAAAAACACTATAGCAATTCTTAACACCAAAGGGAGGGGTGGGAGGAAGGAGTGTTGAGTTTCAAAAGTTTCAGCCCCACCCCTTTTCAGAAATGTGCTCTCCCACCAGCTCACATGATGAATGGGCATTTTCACTTGTCCATATATAGGAGCAACTTTGCATTGAGCCCTGAAGTTCTGTAAGAAGCAGCCAGGGCACAGACAGCAGCCTAGACTTCTGTTTGCATTGCAGTAGACAGACAGCCTTTTGTTATTACTCTTCATACAGAATAGATATTCCTTTCACAATGAATGGTCCAGTGGATGGGTTATTTGACTCCCAGCATGACGACGGGTCATTCATGTTCACCTCAGAATCTGTTGGGGAGGGACATCCAGGTGAGTGAATAACTATTGGCTTCATTGTACTTGATGCAAGCTTTCATTCATCTATATTGTATTGTGTGTTTTGACTATAGAGTCATGGATACAGGACTACATGATTTCAAACTGTGTAACATTTGTAATGTACGGCTTCATAATGTTATCTACAGTGGTAACAATAGTGCTCACTAACGCATGTAAAGAAATCTGCATGAGAATTCCAGCACCTGTCCTGGAAATCTTAATGGCATGTAAACTTGACACACACAGTACAGCCATTCCTAGCTAAAGCATCTCCCACTTGCACAGCAGGGTTTTTAATTGTTTAAGAATACGTTTCAGTATTGCTGTGACTTTTGCAGTACACGCTGTCACACGGTAGTTGTTTATTTTGACATTGTCCATATCTACCTCAGGGTTTGCGCTGTTCTAGTCTTTTAAAAGCTGTACACATAGCAGAACAGTTGCTATTCTAGTCAAGATATTAAGGTAAAGTAAGAGTACCCCTCGCTTACTGATTTTTGCAATGTGACACTGCTTGCAAACAGCTGCCACAAAAAATGCCTTCCTTCTGACACGTGCATTGCTGCTATAAAGCACTTGTCCCCCAGTAGCTGTATTCTATATATTTCTGTGCTTTCCCAGAAGAGTCGAGGGGTGGAAGGGGAATTAGTTGTTAGTGGAAGATTATTTTACTAATCTGTTCACCCCCCTGTCGGGCTTGGCTGCAAGCATGGAAAGTTGATCAAATTGTAACTAGAAATGTACTCCCTAATCCATTGCTAGTTTGTGAATTACAGATTGTTTTCCTCCAGCAGTCCAGGCTGCACACATGCAAGCACACACACATGTGTTAACACACCTTCTTCTCTGCCAATGCTCCTGCCGTCTAACTTTCTTAAGTGATGTTTTTTTTTTTTGCATTAATATCAGTTGAGTTAAAAAACCAATACAAAAACACGAATGCATGTTCAAATACATGTCATTAACAAATGTGCACTATTAATTATACAAGGCAATAAGATTTGCCATGACTGCCACTATCTGAGGTCTAAGTGAAGCACCATGTGCTTAACTAAAGGTTGGACAATGTAACTGATTCCAAGCAAAGAGCTGGACAACAACAGAACAACATTTGCACACACACAGACACACACATTATATATATATATATATATATATATAAAGATTATATTTTTACATTGACATTACATATGGGGAGATGACAAGACAATATTCTTTCTGTACCGATTGTAACAATTGAATGGATTAACAATTGAGTGGATCAGCTACTGTATAGCTCATATCAATACTGTATTGCATGGCTCGCATGACAGTATCTGCCAGTATATTGCAGTTATCATATAGAATTTCTGCATACATTTCCAGCATTCCTTTCCTGCACATCACAGGTAAATAAGTCAATCTGCAGCAGGGCCCACGTGTTGTCAAGGCTGTTTCATTTTCTGATGCAATTCTATTTCAAAGTTGCTCCACCTCGCAGTGTCCTGACAGTATGAATAGAGTCGATAAAGGCCGGCAGACACTGTGTATTTACTTCCTGGTACACAGTGTGCAATCAGCGTTTTCAGCTCAGCAGCTCACAGAAGGTCTGGTGTTGCTGCACTGTTGCTGCACAGTGCCTTCAGCAGCATTGAGACTGTTCATATGAAAAGGAGGTCGCATGGCCAAAAGCCACACTTATTTGTCTGAATGCTTTTTTAAACAACACTTGTGCTCCAGTGAAGAATGCAACTCCAGGGCTCCCGTGTACAGTAAGGAAGGAAGTCTTTCTTACTGGTTTTGTTTGTATCCCAGTACTGCTAATCAGACTCTCTTTTTTTTCTAGACAAGATATGTGACCAGATCAGTGATGCTGTGCTGGATGCTCATCTGAAGCAGGACCCAGATGCAAAGGTGGCTTGTGGTGGGTATGAGATTGAATACAGTCCAAGTTTGTTGTTTGTTTTTTAAATGAAAGAATTATGATGACATTGCATAAAACCACCAGTTATGCATCTCACGATTGTTGCTTATTTTGTAATGTGTTACTTATTGAAAGTTGTGGCATAATTAAAATGTAATCCTAAGGTAATGTGAGTTACAACTGCCTGCTTTAAATTCCTTCAGCAATAAAATAAATAGGCAAGACCTCAAGCTAAGTGTTATTAAGCAAGTAGAATCTGTGGCAACCTTTAATGCTAATCAATAGGTTGCTATTTTAAATTCCTATATAAAAAAAACCCCGTAGATATAGGTAACTCTGTACAAAGAATCAGCAATACACTTCTAAAACATATCTTCATAACCAGGCCCCTAACTCTAATGTCTTCTCATCTGTGCATGACAGAGACGGTGTGTAAGACAGGAATGGTCCTGCTCTGTGGAGAGATCACCTCTCGTGCTAACGTGGACTACCAGAAAGTGGTGAGAGACACCATCAAACACATTGGCTACGACGATTCAGGAAAAGGTGAGAACGAAGAGCCTCGGGCTGGGATTGCTTTTTCGTATTTGAATTGTAGAACGTTTTGTTCTGTATTAAAAATGTGTGTGTTGTGCTCCCGTCAGGCTTTGACTACAAGACCTGCAATGTGCTGGTGGCTCTGGAGCAGCAGTCCCCTGATATTGCACAGGGGGTCCACCTGGACAGACACGAGGAAGATATCGGGGCAGGAGATCAGGTAATGATGAGCCAGCTGCACCCTGAGCACAGCCTTCACCAGACTGTACCAGCTTCTTAACCCCGTCACAGAGGCATGGGCACAAACACCAAGAACACTTCTCTAATAGGAGGAACCATTCACACCACAGATTGAGACCATCATGAATCCACTGTCCTGCACAAAGCCCTGGTAGAGCTTGACAACAATCTGAAGAGTTTTCTTAGTTTCGGGAAAGCTTTGTTTTTGCGCGTTTCCCTTTTGGGTATTTGTCAGGTTCTTGTAAACATTTTAATGTCCATAAATTTACACCTGTTTTATATTTACAAAACAATGAGTACAGTTTGTGAAATGCGTTATTTATTCATTTTAAAAGTATGACATTGTAAATGCAAGTTGTGTTACTTCTCTCCCCCCGCAGGGTTTAATGTTTGGCTACGCCACAGATGAGACTGAGGAGTGCATGCCCCTGACAATCATCCTGGCACACAAACTCAATTCTAAAATGTCAGAACTGAGACGCAATGGCACCCTTCCTTGGCTCCGCCCTGACTCCAAAACTCAGGTAACCCCCTCCCCCCCAGCTGACATCACAGTAAAGCAGGAGGCAGAGCAGATAGTCCTCATGAACAAGGGGAGGCTGTTTGCACTCTGCAGAGTACAGCTTCAGAATTAGAGTACCAACACATATCTCTAATTGACGTATTACACAGGCTACTGTCCCCCTCCTAGGCCTTCTTAAATATCAAATTCTACTGGCGCATAACAGCACTGTCCTGTTTCATTCAATATAGCTAATGTTACTGTACTTGTTACATAGTGGAGAGATCATGTTTCAAGTTTGGTTTGGAATTAATACATTAAGCTGGCTCTTTTCGAACATTGTAGCAATTAAAACAGCAGCCTCCACCTAGCATGCAGTATCAGTATAGCAGTTCAAACGTGTATGCTTCATTCTGCATATCAGTGGGACTCCCTACTGTTATTTTAGGTAAGGCAGTCCCAGTCAGAGTCTGTGAAAGCAGCCAGCAGGGTGCAGTGAGTAAAAGAAAAACTGCTGGGCTGGGCAGAGCTTGCAAAGTGATACTGGAGTGATACTTGAGAGTGAAGCAGAATTCACCCCTCCCGTCAGCAGGCAGCAGAGTGTAAACTGATTCCCCCACCTGTTCATTTTCACTGGGAACAGAAACCTTCATAGCAGCTTGTTCCCATGCTGTGCAAAATAGTACTGAGTTCTTCGAAATTAACATCCCGGCCACTCACACTTCAGTGTCTCCGAGTCCGATTCAGTGAATTGTGAAAGCCATAATACTGTACAAAATTTAAAAACTCTGCAGTACTGAGGCAATGAGTATTTCAGATCTAAAATATTAGGATTTCTTTATTTCATTTTGCCTTATTTAAAAACTATAGGTGAAAACAATATATAGACAAGTGAATGTGGAGCGATATCTGGATTTAAACAACAGCATTACAGAGCACAGTGTTTTGTACCAAATGTACTACTTAATTCTTTTTTTATCATTGTAGTTTAGGCTCTATAGCAATAGCCAGAACAAAGAGTCCTGGTGCAATCCTAAGTGAAATCAGTATCTCTTCTGACCAGTGCTAGAGACCCTTAACATACTTATGTACTACGAGCAGCTGCTTGAAATGCAGTGTGTCTCTGGAACTCACCGGTGCTGACGTGTCCCTGCTGCTGTCCAGGTGACTGTGCAGTACAGGCAGGAGAAGGGAGCGGTGATCCCTGAGCGAGTCCACACCGTGGTCGTCTCCGTGCAGCATGATGACTGCATCAATCTGGAGGACATGCAGAAGATCCTCAAGGAGAAAGTGATCAAGGCGGTTATCCCGGCAAAGTACCTGGACGAGGAGACCATCTACCACCTCCAGCCCAGCGGCCGCTTTGTCATCGGAGGACCCCAGGTGAGCCGCAGCCAGGAGAGCTCCTGGAAGGCATTGCAATGCTGTCACGGGGCTATGCTGACTCCTGTCCTGACTCATTGTAAGACTGGATTGTGGATAACTGTGACTGCAATGCAGATGTCATAGACTTCTTTAGACAACTTTTTCTGTTATAGAGAGACAGAGTTAATAAACAAGATTTTCAAAGTGTTTCCTGCAGTCTTTAATGAACTCCTGTTTTTTGAAAGAGGTAAAACACCCTGATCATTTTACAAAACTAGAACAAAACAACTAAGATGTGTATGTGTGTGTATATAAGTCCTCTTAGCATTCTCAGTGTGTTTTGTTTTTCATTTTGTAACATTAACATAATTTATTTTTTCTGTTAAAAAATCGGAGTCAATTAAAGAATGGAGGGAACTCTCTGAATATATATATTTAATAGCCTGTATTATTTGTGGTTTGTCAGGGCGATGCTGGCGTGACCGGGAGGAAGATCATCGTGGACACATATGGCGGCTGGGGTGCCCATGGTGGTGGTGCTTTCTCTGGTAAAGATTACACCAAGGTGGATCGCTCGGCCGCATACGCAGCCCGCTGGGTGGCCAAATCACTGGTGAACGCCAAGCTGTGCAGGAGAGTTCTGGTTCAAGTAAGTCCTGACCTCCCCCCATCACAAGTACACTGTCTCCTCACGCCGCCCTGTAAATTCAAACATTGTGTTAGAAACACATTCCTGACCTCCCCACATCACAAGTACACTGTCTCCTCACGCCGCCCTGTAAATTCAAACATTGTGTTAGAAACACATTCCTGACCTCCCCACATCACAAGTACACCATCGCCTCACGCCACCCTGTAAATTCAAACGTTGTGTTAGAAACACAATCCTGACCTCCCCACATTACAAGTACACCGTCTCCTCACGCCACCCTGTAAATTCAAACGTTGTGTTAGAAACACAATCCTGACCTCCCCACATCACAAGTACACCGTCTCCTCACGCCACCCTGTAAATTCAAACGTTGCGGTACAAACACATCACTACTAAGCTAACATTTCAACATCCTTTTTCCTGCAATTTTACCATTTGTTTTTTAAGCTGTCTGCAATCGCTCTGAGTAAGCCTCGAGTGTCTTTTCTCAGATAATCAGTGGCATCAAAGTGTTACTTATACACATTGCATTTACCACTACTGGTAGACATGGAGTGACTTCAGTAAAGTACGAGGACTGCTGCAATCTCATTTGAAGCGACTCGCAGTCACTGTTTATATCGGGTTTGTTTAACTTGCCCTCTGGCAGGTCTCCTATGCTATCGGTGTCGCCACCCCGCTGTCGATATCTCTCTTCACGTATGGATCCTCTGACAAGTCTGAAAAAGAGCTGCTGAAAATCCTACACAAGAACTTTGACCTCCGACCTGGTGTCATTGTCAGGTAAAGCCAAAGATTTTAAAGACAAATTCAGTGGGTACTGTGTATACTCTATGTGGTGCCTCCACACCCAGGAGTCAGAATCCCTAAATGTGTTAAAATGTATACACCTGTACATCTATTATAGAATATATATAATTATATATATATATTATATATATATATACTATATATAGATATATATATATATATACACACATATATATGGTGTGTATATACAACATATAAAATGTGCAAACACACATACCTATAATAGTGTGCAAATGCATTACAACACCTCAATAAAATCGAAACTCTCACACCCAGAGGTTTTCATTCATGTAGGTATATAAAGGATACAGGATATTCAGGTGTTCCAATAAATGTACACACTACTGTATCTAGTATAATTGCGTTTTACTTTTCAAATTGCAGGGACCTGGATCTGAAGAAACCAATCTATCAAAATACAGCGTGCTATGGACACTTTGGAAGGAAGGAATTCCCATGGGAAGTCCCCAGGAAAATGGAGTTTTGATATGACTCATAGTTTTGGAAGACTTCACTGGGAGAAAATCAGCTGTCACTCAAAAGTGGTGAATGTAGGACACCAGCACCATTCTTTAATTGTTCCACTGAGACTCACAGGGGTGTGATTCCAGACTATTACTACAGTCTTAAATGAGCTCCTGCTCTTCAGGACTTTTAAAGCATATGGAGGACGTGTAATTGCAGCTCACATGTTGATGAATCAAATATGATTTGCAGTGATTGCCAATAACGTGCATGCTTTTTATTTTGTCCAAAAAAAACAAACAAACACAAAAATTATTTCCTTCTTGCTTCTGTAGCAATCACCCTCGCCCTGTCCTTTCATGGGGTTAAAAAAACACATTGGGGCCAATTTAGGGAAGGTGGTGCCGTTGGGTGTGAACAAGAAATAAGTGCTGCAAGAAGGAAATCTAGTTTCAGAATTAGGACACTGGCTTCAGGGTACAGAATGAATATAAATGTTACAAACCATTGTATGTAAATTATTTCATGTTTTAATTGGGTTCTTTTTTTTTTTGGAGTGCTTTGTGATCCTCTGGATGTATTGTTTGCATTGTATTGTATTGTATTGCATTGTATTGTAAATCATACATTAGTATTGGAGACATAAGGAACAGATTCAAGGAGCGCATTTACAGCAGATCCAAAGAGCAAATAAAAAAGACATGGCTGCTTCAAACCACTGCAAACCCAATGCGCGCCCACAGTCTGCAATGCACCCAGCAGGGTCCAGTGCTAATACAGTAAACTGGGAATGTGCTACCTTAATACCTTTTAATGCTCCGCATGCATAAGAAGTCAAACATGACTTTTTCATTTTCCCTGTTCAATTGAATAGGTCAGTGGTGCTGTCACAATACACATGCATTGCACCTTGACTTGCTTCTCTAGTGCTTCTGAAAGCACATCTTCTGTTATCTAAATGTTTGAATCCAGTTTGTAAATAGACCTGTATCAGGGTTGGTGTTTAAGAATGACTTTTCAAAACAGCAGACGTGACAATATTGAGAATATAGATGGTATCTGCTGTGTAAGCACATTTCCTTTATATTTCTTGGCTTCCTTATCTTTCCACTTTGATATTTTCAACGATACATTTATGTCAGTATGTGTAGCATAGGCTGTGTCACATGGGTCCTTTTTCACCTAGATTAGTTTACCTGCAAACTACAAAGTTTCAACTTTTAAGTCTTAAGTGCGTTTTCATAATTGTTTTAAACTCACTTGCTGTACTGAATAGGCTCTTGATATCTGTGATGTCAATGTTCCAGTTTGTATAGAGTTTCTTTATTAAAGTAACTACAGTTATGGTCTGTTGGGTTGCAATATATGATTGGTGTCAAATCATTAAATCACCAAAACTTTGCAGCAGATGGCAGGAGAATTCTAATTTCACGATGCACTGGAAATGCCACCACCCTGTCCAGCCCAATGCTTGTTTGTACTAATGCGCTCTTAAAAACTGGGCTGAAGTGCAGAGTAAGCCTGGTGTGATCAGAAGGCATGTAACTGGCAGTTACCTTTAGGTACAACATAAGCTCTTATCTTGACCTGCAATGAAAAAAAAACGTCATCATTTAATGTGATTTTATTTAAATAAGTAGTAACTTACTGTGTTGCTTATCTGTGACTAAATAATGAGCTGATTAATGAATGTTGCAAAATACATGATTTTAAAGAGCCTGGATGTTTTTTTGGAAGGGTGGCAGCTGGCAACGTACAGCAGGCCTGCCTGCCTTTCTGCAGTGTTGTTGGGGATGAAAATGCAATGAATATTTTAATGATAACATTTGTTGTGGTCAATGTAATAAACTTTGACCTAATGAAACAATAAATGCCAGGTTTTCATCTTATTTTTGTGTCTTTGAGTCATTTTGCTAAATAGTTCAACTTAAAAGTTTAACTTAAAACAGTTGCAGAAGCATTCAACTTGAATTTAAAAATAAGAAGCGGAACCACAACACGGGTACTGGGTATTATCTGCACACAAGGTTATTTCATTACAAAGTACTTTGAGACCCATAGCTTTATTTGATTAGCTGATTTGCAGTTATGGTATTAATTCATGCTACATTAGCAAATCTCAAAACATTTTACGGTAACTCTTTACACTAATTCTCTCTAATTACTGTGTATTTACCCAGTAGTTACTTAGTAAATGCATGTGTACTTACACATAATTACAATGTTATTATGCATATTTACAATGTAATTAATGTGCACATTTTTGTGCACGATATAACCTTCACCCTAACCCTTTTCTGATACAATTGTGTACTTACATATATTGTGCAAAAAGATGAACATACTGTGCATTTGATCTGTTAGTTTCCACTATCAGCATACACAGAGTATGATTGCAACATTGTTTAAACAGAGATGTTACTGTGTGGGGCTGTGGAGAGGAAATTCCAGAATTCAAGCCACCTTCTTTCCTGGCAGCACAGTGTGTAACCAGGCCGTTCAACTGACAAGCAAAGAAAAAAATTAGAGCGTAAATAAAATAGACCTCCCCTTTCTGTTGTGGTAGCAGCTTGGTTCTTCCCATAACCTTTAGACTGTGTTACAACTCAAAAGGCTAAAGATGGCAAGAAAGGTTATCAGTGGAGTGTTACTTTTTTGCTTATTGATCATTGACACTAACACACAGGCCGGTAAGCACATTGTATTTACTATTGTCACTGCTAAATAATCCTCTACAGCAGGGCTTCTCAAACTCCGTTCTGGGGACCCCTTGTGTCGGCTGGTTTTCATACCAACTGAGCGCTCAATTACTTAACTAGACCCTTACTTGAACTGATAATTAGTGTAGAGAAGCAGCAAATTAACGCCTTGTTAATGAGTTAAAGGAGGATGGCATGAGTGGAGATCATAATGAGGTCAGTGAGTGCCTCATGTGTGGATAATGAGCACACCGTCAATCATTTCATCTGCTCTAAACTAACATGTCTGACCCTGTGTGCATCCACTGCCTCCTCCTCCTCCTTTTTATAAATGGTTGATGTTAATTGTGTGTATAATAACAACAAATACACTGCAGTTTAAATCTAGTTATCTGGACTGCTGATAAATGATCATTATAGACTGGAAAAAAGGATAAGTGTCAGAAGTCACTTGACCTTTAAAGTGTCTTTGTTTTCTTTTTTAATTAGCACATGGCACCCCGAGTACTGTAGCTAAATACTCTGATTACACTGTCATTTTGAGTGTCAAATACGCAGTTATCATATTACATATCAGACAATTCTCCTTTTTTTCGTAAAGCTATTAACTTAATTAAAATTAAACATATCGGTTCACCTTTGCAAGCACCTTCCTTCAAACGTGTGATTAATGCAAAAACACGAAGCAATAATAATTATTGTTTTCATTTTCAAATGGAATTCTTAATTAAAACGTAAAGAAACTTATCAATTGCAACAGGGAATTTGTACTCTGAAGTCTGCCGCTGAGTTACAAGCTCAGGCAGTTTTATTACATCTCAGAGTCAAAGCACAGGTTTCTTTCCAGCCAGAACTGCTTGGTCTTTATAAAGGACTTGTAAACACAAAACAAGGGCAATGCCTGCAGACTGCAGACGGCACACGACACACACAGGCACTGCAGTATATACTCCTTACATATTGCCATGAACCAGGGGTGCAATTTCACTGCCATGTTATTTGAGTGATGGGCAATGCCCAATACAGGGATATCTTCTTGCCACACCAAGGCTGTATTGAAGAAAAATAATGACTGCAAAACTAAAGATGTGATTACTATCATATAAAGGGAGAGCTGGTGAATGTCTTGCAAATGTTAAATACTCTGACATCATTAGAAGGACCAAACACTATTATTGTATGTTGCCTTGATGCCATGTTAACAAGAGGATGATAAATCATAAATAAAAGACATCAAGATTCATACAAAGTTAAAGGGAAGTAAGCGTTTAGATCCACTACTGTCCACATAATTGAAATAGGGCCCAGTGCACAGGATATCAATATTAACACATGCAGCATTCAACTAGAACAAACATGAATGTGGCTGTGTAGCGTGCTTTCAATTCCACGTACCATGGCATCGATCCAAAACAGCAAAAACTGTCAATATTTGTCAAAAGCCAGCAAAGTCATTACATCTAAATCCAACAAGACCTGTTTCAGTGATGCAGCTACTTCGGTGTTTTGCAGAACGATTTACCTTGGACATTAGACTCCTATGCAATCCACTAGCAATAGCACTATCCAGTCGTTAAGAGTAAGCTATAGAGAATTTCAGAATCTACAGTTACATGGTTCCTCTCCATTGGTCTCTAAATATATATCTATATATAATGTCAGACTTTTATTTTACATAATAGCTAGAGAGTATAATATCTACTCTGCACTGTAGTATTTCTGCCTGAAATAGAATAAAGCAATTTAAGATGAAAGCATGTCCTCAAGGCTGTAAAACCCATCAAAACATTTTTTTTTCATTGCTCCATTGATTGCAATGCATGAATAATCTTTCTAATTGTCGAGGGGAGCAGATTTGTTTGGTAATTGTTATAATCCTTATAAAAAAGACTGGATTCATCTTGTTTCTATGATTATTGTACTCTGAATATTACCTGATTATTGTACCTGAATATTAAAATTGAAAATAGCATACAGTTTTTACAACCACAGAACTGATAGCATTTTATAATAAATGTTTTCTGTATCAGATGTGGACAGCACTGTATATTGGTAGTAAAATGTTGTTTTTTTTTGCCAGTTTATCAAATCAACAGATGGCAAACTGTACACATTTTTATAAGCTAGTGATTTTGCATTTGTCTGCCTATATAACCTAGCTTTACACTTTATTGCTTTGATTTACAACCATTGTTTATGGCTTAGTAATGTGTTAATTATGTAGCAAGAATTATTTTTATTAAAAAAAACACTTTTAATAATTTTATATTTCCATATTTTAAGCTGTACATTTTCCTACAGTATATAAACTGAGTTACATTAGTAAATGATCTATCACCAAAGAATACACTTCCATGTCAAGCAGACCCCCTACACGCATCATACGCTCTTAAACATGAACACGGATGTATTATGTAATTCAGTCTTCTCTGTGGACTCATTCTCAATTAATTATTTGCTCTACAAGTGACTTTCCAACACGTTGAGACTAAAGTCCAGCACACTATCCAGATGAAAGCTCATATCTCAAAAGTGTAATATTAGTTGTTGTTATTGTTTTGCTTTCTGAAGAATAGCAATTGTAGGGAACTTTCTGACTTCCCACGGCGGCTGCAGCAGGAATGAGATACCAATTAAAAAGGGGTCACGATGCCATGCCTACCCTAAAACTACCAAACTGAATTACAAATGATTATATTTCAGTTTCAAAATTAACATAGACCCTGCAGACTTAGGGTGCACAGCTTTCAATTATTGTATAAAGCTGGATATAATTGGATATCTCTCCCATATAAAGTATTGCATGTATCTACAACTGCATGTACCTGCCATGACACACAATATCCACTAGATGACAAGCTAACCTTAGGCAACCTAAGTTGAAATTTGTCCACATCTGTATGAATCGTTTCACCAGGAACATCCGTACGAAAGGCATGGTATTTATAGTACAAATCAATAACCCCTTTTTATTATTCGACAAACTTTATTTTCACTGATGCTCTACCATCATGACATTCACACACAACAAACCTGAAGTAACAGCTTGTATCCTGAATCAGCTAACCATGTACGTCCTGACCCGCTTCAATGCATTGCTCTGCATCCACTGAATACTAATATCATCATCAATCAAAATTACATTTCAGGCAAGAGGAACTGAATTGTAGCACCAGTCAGTTCAAAATGGTAAATTTTAATATTGCGGTTTATTGCAGTAATACGTGTTGATGTTTAATTTAAGAACATTTCATAAAATAACATTCTTAGTGAACTGCAAAATACAAATCAGAACGTGTATTTTTTAAAATTACATTTATTAAAAAAAATAAAAGGTCAGGAAGTTTATGCAGTAGATAAAAGCCTCAAGCAGCTTGAAAATCCATTCCACAAATAGTAGTGTGGAAGAACAATACTTCCTGAAAACACAACAATGTTAATTCACATTCAACTTAAAAGATATTTATTTAGAAATGCCATAATATGACAAACAAGCCCATTCAAAACAAAAAAAAAAGCTTAAGTAACATTCACAACTGTACCCTATTTTAGATGTTTACTATTGTTATTATTTTGTATTGTATGTCTGTTTCAGATTAATTTGTTTCTTTCTACACAGATATAATTTGTTCTTACATTGAAGCACTACCTATAATAAATATCTCAATTGGGTAGCCCTTACTGGAAAAGCAATAGCACTTGACAGAATATCCCTGTTATCAGAAGGTACATCTCAGGTGTTTTTCTTAATTATATAGCAATGAGAAAGGGGTGGCCCTTGACATTAATAACTGTATTACACCCTGTAGCTTTGCCAAGGGAACCAGCCACCAGATGGCCCTCGGGCTCCATGGACTTGTATAATGCAATGCATGTGCGGGGTATTGGAATAATGACTGACTGTGTGCTTCTGGGGTGTGGAGCTCCTTTGTTTTCATTTACTGCACCTGTGGATCAAAGCAGGACAATGAGGTGAGGGCTCACATTTTCAAAGGAGAATACACACTTGTAACATAATGTTTGATGAAGCTAACAAAACTTACAGTAAACCCTAAAAGCAAAACAATGTCATTGAAAACACTGTGGAAGATTGTACAGTACTTATTTTTTTTTTTAAACTTCATTTTTGTACCACTACATAAATAAATGCCAAACTCTTGTGAAATCAAAGGCTGCTCTTGTGAAGCCTTTAGTAAGTGCAGCAGACCAAGGATAAATATTGATTTTATTTAAATCTTTCACATTTATTTGGTATGATTCTAAATAATGAAATATTTCAAACAATGTTGTTGTGAATATTTATAAACATTCAAATATTACAATTTCTATTTCAAATATATATGTAAATGTGTTGCAATGTTTTATATGAACATCTGTTGAGTTTTATATTAAAATTTGCAGAAACTGGATTTCTGTGCGGAGAGCTTCACAGACAATTTCAAGTTCACCATCTTTGAATTCTTCCGACTCTTTTTTGAGCCTCAATATTTCAGAAGACAAATTGTACGGAGTACATTTAAATGACATTCATAACTTACTTACAGTACATCTATCCTCTGAAATACTAACCAGTGAAATCTCGAGAACTAAACTATCAGTAATTAAACAGCCAACGAGAAGACAAAACAAGACACACATCGACAAGACTGATCTTGCAATCAGAATAATTTACAGTGTGCATGTTTGCAAAAGTGCATAAGGAAACAATTCTATTAGCTTATTTTGTTTTTAAATTGCATGCAGAAAGGATCTGCATTTCTTTTTCATGCTTACTGTATATTTACCGTAATTTAAATCATCAACATCACAGAAGAGTACGCTATCCTGAATGCATTATACTTTACCTGGGATTAATTAACCAACTTAAGAAAAACATTGTAAAAAACCATAACATTAACTGGAAATGTTATCGCAATACCACTAACATCAGCATCTTCCGGCAATTTTCTCCTGTGTCGATGTGCGTAGCTGTTAAGAAAATACTTATTCATATGACTTATCAGCAAGAAAAGCTTCAGTACTTCCTGCTACAGATTCAGTATTGATTCCCCTTCCTTTCAGCTTTTAGCATTCTTCAGGGTGATTGTTCTTTTAACTAATATGCAGGAAACATATCAAAGTCTTAATTAAATAGACAGGAAATACATGCTCTGTTCCATTTACACTTTCAGTGCTCTTAAGTACTGTAGAGCTAACTGTTCAAGAAAGCAATTTTCAGAAAGTGTTATTGAATTTCAAAAACATTACATACCAGTTTCATTTAAACAACGGGCAATTATAAAGATCTACTCATTACAGGATACATCATTTTAATTATGGTTAGGTTAATGGCTTTGGGGCATATCATAAAAACATGTTTAATTGTGAAAAACCAACTATTTGACAGGGAATATCAAGTTGATTATTAAACACAATCACGGTGATGTAATAATCACTTTATGCATTTTAAAGAACTTTCATTCCCAAAATATCTAATGTGAACGGCAGAATTCTGATTCAGAACAGGCATGATGTATACCATTGGTTTCTGAACTTTCCAATAATGTTTTAAGTTTATTTTATTACAAAGTATCAATATTAAAATTAAGTATTTCATCTGCAAAATACATACATATATAAAAATGAAGTTACGAAATGTAAATGCCTTTTTGAAGGACAAGAATCTTCTAATCTGATACAACAGGTCTTTAGAACAGAAAACAACATATACAAATGCATGAAAAATATAAGAAGACTACAGTACTACCAATAACAGCCCTGAGTTTGCCAAGGCTATGAATCCGCTAAGATTTTCAAGCAAACACCTCGTAGGCAGGTAGAAGACGTCCAATAACCAACCTGTGCTGTTTATTTCCAGTTTCTAAACACTGGTAGTGTTGTATTCTTCCACTTAGACAAAAGGTGGGCAGACAATGAATGATGTGCACAGAAAATCTGAAAAACACAATCAGCTGCCTTTGGAAGCTTCTATAATTATATACTATATAAAAGTCCTGGTCATAATCCAAAGCCAGTTCATCATTGATTTGCCTTCTTATGTTGTGAGGAAGGTTAAACATTTCATTCTTTTTCTTTTGGTTACTATTCGTTTCAAATCAAGCCAAGCCCATAACCCCTTTCTACTCGATCTGTACAAAGAACAGGTTATCGTGATTCAATTTGGAAGCTTGAAGGAGTCTGTTATTCTAGTTTGTATGTTTTAGCATTATCAAATTCCTCCTGTTCAATTGGTGTGCTGTAATATTTATATCCCCCTGGAATTAAAACTGTACATTGCTCCAGCAGGTAGGGTTATTTGGCTTTTTAGGCATTACTTCATACATTTAGCAAAGTTTCCATTGAACTACAACAACTTATTTTCATTATTTCTAGTGGCAGCTTACTTTCCATTACAATAAAAAAGGCCAAAAGTACAAAAAAACTATTGCTAGAAAAGATACTGTAAGATGTATATTTCTCTCTCTCTCTCTCTCTCTCTCTCTCTCTCTCTCTCTCTCTCTCTCTCTCTCTCTCTCTCTCTCTCTCTCTATATATATATATATATATATATATATTACTTTTTAAATAAACATTTTAATGCCTCTCATCTGACAGGGTTGATTTTAGATGAAAATATATGATCAAACCAGAATTGTTGAAATCTTAAAAGGTGTGGAATCTATCCTTGAACAGCCAATGGAAATGTTACCCTAATCCAGGTATGAAACAGCTTGCCTTAAACATTTTCAATCGGTCTGCGGCTTCTGGCTGATTTCAATCTTTTGAGCTTGCAGCCATTCAATGAGAGCTACAGCCTCACACATTTCCCTTTCAAGGTCTTAAAGAGGAAAGATGAAATGTACACAAGGAATAAAAAAATAAACAAATAAGGCAGCATGCATTGTATGTAATGTTACCCAAATTGCTTACAGCAATGTTGGGAACCGCTATAACAAGTATTAACAGTTACCTATCACATGCTTTTTGAATACAAAAATGAACTTGCATCTTTGAGCAAAGTCAAAAGCTACGTTCAGGCTTAATATCATATGCAGTAATAACAATTGTACAGAGACATGTTGTAACGCAAATGAAATAATGCTTTATGCAAGTTGAAACTTTAGACCTCCGTGTGCTGCAGATTGCTACATTTTCCATATCCCATCCTATTCCCCTAAATAATGAAGCATGAATGAAGACTTACATGTTTATTGTTTTAACATCTGTCAAAACTGTATACATTTGTGAGACAGTGCATGAAATAGGAAGAGCATGCCTTGCAAGTACATAAACTTCCTGTATACTTTGGCATTTTTACAACTGAATTGTGTTCACCTTGCTCTGTAGTTTTTGGTAACATGCAACAATGACAGCCTCTAGCACACCAGTTATCCTAATCCTGAGTGCTTATAATTCTGACAGTAAGCTGCATAGGTAGTGCGCAAGATTTTTTAATACACTTTCTTGGTTGGATGTTTGTTTCAATGAAAGCTTGTGAGGCTTATAGTTCTTACTGCCTTGTCAGATTGATGTGAAAATCAGTATAGAGTTTCATAATCATAGGGGAACAAAACAGGCTATTGTAGACTTTTATACCAAACCATTGTTACACAAAAAGCTTTTTCTGAAGGTAGTTTGGGATTTCAAATTGTGCATACCCCTGTTCAAAACTTCTGTCTCTTTTTCTAGGGTCCAGATTTCAGGTTTTGCTTGGTTTTTTGTCTGTTTATTGGACATAAATGCTGCTCATCGACTGGCTCTACAGTATTTGATCCACTCACTTTTCTTCCTTTTTGTCTAGATATTCCACTTTCCCATATTAAAGAATGACTTTGTGCCCTCTTAATTAGCATTACATTGACAGTAATCATCATTCACTACTGTTTCTGCACTTGTGGGTGTTTGACAAGTTTATTAAAGCATTTCAGGGGGGGAAGAAATCTTCTAAATCACACCTTTAGTGGTCATTTTGAACTAGTTCCCATTACAGAAATGTTACTTTGCCAGACCTTCTCAGCTACTGCCCCAAAGGTTAACTATGCTGGTGACTTTAGCTAACATGCCAAATACCCAGGGGTGTGGTAAATAATTACAGCACAAGTTGTATCAAGAGACAATAAATATGGCAAATTTAAACAGAAAAAAATAATATGCATTTAAACGTTTAAAAAAGACAACATACTACAGTTGCAAGAAGATTACTTTGTTGTCTTAAAACATCCGATTTCTGTTTTTCTGCTCCATCTTGACGTTTCTTTAACAGCTCCAACTGCAAAAGCATCTGAGACAGATCCTGGATCTTTGAGCAAGAACAATGAAACAGGGTTACAGAAACAGATTGTTACAGTATGTTCTTGGTAAACCTTCAATATACTTGAGTAAGAAGCTCTTTAATTGACTTCTCAAGTCTAGAGCAAACAATGCTAGAGAATGATAGATTTCAAACTGTGCCTTCCCCCATCAAGTCAATGACCCTCATCATTTTGGATTTCTCTTTTCGTGTGAATCAGTGTATGCCAGATATACTTACTGTTTTCTTAGTTAGATATGAATTGAGTTTCTTTCAACTCATACAGTATCTCCAACTAACCTATGGGTGATGATCAGAAACAATATACGAGTGTGAAATAGGGCACATATTACCGTTATTAACCCTATAATAGAACTGGAAACAATTCATGGTTGGGAATTAAAAAAAAATCCATAGGATTATTTATTTATTTATTTATTTATGCAGGAATTTAACCCATTGAGACCTAGATCTCATTTACAAGGGGGTCCTGCCAGCAAACATATACAATAAAACAACACAATGTCATGTGTGGTACTGACTTAAGCAAAGGACATTCACCCAAACATGTGCGGATCCTTAATCCTGATCAAAACATTTACACGAAGCCCTAAACAATTTACAGAGTTAGACGAATGTTGTGTGACAACAACCAAAAAAGGCTTAATAAAGTCAACATTTTATTTCAGATTTCTAGGCCATTCAGTAATTCGAACAATATTGGCATTTAAACGGCAATGAATATTTCACTGTTTTATTTTATAACATTCTCTTTAAAAAAGCCCATTCAGCCTTGAAAGGCAAATGTTGTAATTCAAGTTCTAATTACATGCTACCTGGCTTCACAGAACACAAGGAAATTAATATTTGCCAGATGCTTTCTTATGACCACCAAACAATCTCTACGAAATAGCGGTCGTAAATATTACATTCAGGACTCATGTTAAGTATGAACTTGAAAACAATACACCATTTCAGTTGGTGTGGATTTCTTGCATTAATTTTATCTGATCTTTATACCAAGTATGTTTTCTGTATTTATGGCAAAGCCAATAGAATTTGATTCATTTCTCACTTCTAACAGTCCAATGCAACTGGATCACCCACACTGGAGGATAGAGGTGACAGGCGTCAACTTAGAGATGCTACCCTGGCTTTTATAGAAATATATAATCGCTGCTAACTGCTCGGGCAAGACAGAGGCGTGAATCAAAATGCTTCAGCAGCAGCTCAGTGTTAAAGTAATAATACATTACACTCAATTGTCATAAATTAGCCTGGTAAACACGACCATGGTGTATTGTCCTTGTTTTAACACATGCCACCATCACTTCACTGTAAAGCACAGCTTGATGAAGGCCGCCTGGCCAAAAAGTTGCTTTGTTTTTAACTTTGTTCTTTTTAAATACAAATAATAAAGAATGGAAATGTGATCTACTATTATCACGGTGCTGCTTCTCTACTTTCATCACTTGTGATCAGTGTTGGGATCAGGGAGCACCCAGTGGTGGAAATGACATTAGAATGACATTGGTGTGCAAGATTAGCTATGTGGTTTGGACTTCACCGCAAAAAGGAAAATGTATCACTTGAGCGTAGCATAGCTCAATGGTTACTGTTTTTCCAAATAGGAAAGTCTTAATTTATTTACTGTGTACGTTCACACCTTACCATAAGCTAAACAATCTCTCTCTCTCTCTCTCTCTCTCTCTCTCTCTCTCTCTCTCTCTCTCTCTCTCTCTCTCTCTCTCTCTCTCGATTCCAACATAACAGTAACACATTTTGTTGTTGGTTTCCTACTCCACTGTCAGCCTGCCTTTATTCTTCACATAAATGAAAACATCAGCATTCTGGTACAAAACCCAGAATCATCAAAATGATAATGTACCCCATGAAACAGTGTTAGAATAAGGTGAATTACCTAAACCACTTTAACCTGATTTTAAAAGGTTGCCTAATCCTAAACTAACATAACGGAAATGCAGAATTGATTTTACAGTCAAGAAAGAGATTGATCCACTTCTCAAATGAAGACTTCCTTCAAGATAAAGAGCTTTAACCATATAACAAATCACCCACTTAACACAGAGAGTATCCATCATTGATTGGTTAAAGCAATGACATGTAATATAAATCCTATTCTGTCATTATATATAGGGTTGGTATTAATCCCAATTTCCAAAGGCTGTAACAAAATGCAACACACCAATTCACTGCAAGAGGGTTCCGTGGGCATTCCTTTAAGTGTGGCAGTGAAGATTAGCCCTACATTACTGAAACAATCCCTGAACGAAGTCCTACCTTTTCTTCTAGTTTACTTTTTGCACATCTGAACTCTTCTGAAGAAGCCTTCACTTTATTTTGACATCTGTTGATTTCTGCTTTTACTGAAATAAATTGAAAACGCATGCTAATTAGATTTAGTTTTTAAATAATCCACTCACCAAAAAAATGTCCTCTGCTATAGATTACTCATCTCTGTACATCAATGCTCATTCTGTTGCTTTTAACATGCTAGACCAATGAAAGACATGCTATATGTTGCAACTGCACTAGGCTGGAACAGTGGTTCTGTGTGGGCTCTGGAGTGCATTAGGGCTCTGGGGGTCCCATTTTGTCCAGACTGTTTATAAATAGAGGAGCTCTCGCTGTGCCTACTGAATCATGCCAAGGCATACCAGTAATTTTAATTTACAGTGGACAGAAGCACAAGATATTATATGATATACAGGCAAAAAACATTTTATTTCACAGATTTTCAATTCACCCACGGTAGTACCCATAGAGCAAAACACAGTTAAATGTCAGAACAGATCAATACTTACACAACACAACTAGAGAGAAGAACTGTCAGCAGCCAAAAGGTTATTAAAAACAACTTTGACCTTTTCAGTTAATAAGTTAACTTTTCATGACTAGGTTACATACACAGATCAGACATATGCCTTTAGAAGCATCAATTAATATTATAATGAAGGGCTGGCATCTGTGCTTGACCTGAACTATGCCACTTTGCAGAGCTAAGTTGCATGTTCTACAACCATGCTTCCTGTGCGCAGGAGTACTTACCCTGTTACAGAGAGCGCTGACCCCTACCAAGCACAGGAAAAGGCTCCCAGGATCATTCCTTGCACCTGGCAGGACCAGGGGGAGTGAAGGATCCCGGGATCATTCCATGCACCTGGCAGGACCAGGGGGAGTGAAGGATCCCGGGATCATTCCTTGCACCTGGGAGGACCAGGGGGAGTGAAGGATCCCGGGATCATTCCGTGCAGCTGGCAGGACCAGGGGGAGTGAAGGATCCCGGGATCATTCCGTGCAGCTGGCAGGACCAGGGGGAGTGAAGGATCCCGGGATCATTCCGTGCAGCTGGCAGGACCAGGGGGAGTGAAGGATCCCGGGATCATTCCGTGCAGCTGGCAGGACCAGGGGGAGTGAAGGATCCCGGAGTCATTCCGTGCAGCTGGCAGGACCAGGGGGAGTGAAGGATCCCGGGGTCATTCCGTGCAGCTGGCAGGACCAGGGGGAGTGAAGGATCCCGGAGTCATTCCGTGCAGCTGGCAGGACCAGGGGGAGTGAAGGATCCCGGAGTCATTCCGTGCAGCTGGCAGGACCAGGGGGAGTGAAGGATCCCGGGGTCATTCCGTGCAGCTGGCAGGACCAGGGGGAGTGAAGGATCCCGGGGTCATTCCGTGCAGCTGGCAGGACCAGGGGGAGTGAAGGATCCCGGAGTCATTCCGTGCAGCTGGCAGGACCAGGGGGAGTGAAGGATCCCGGGGTCATTCCGTGCAGCTGGCAGGACCAGGGGGAGTGAAGGATCCCGGGGTCATTCCGTGCAGCTGGCAGGACCAGGGGGAGTGAAGGATCCCGGGGTCATTCCGTGCAGCTGGCAGGACCAGGGGGAGTGAAGGATCCCGGAGTCATTCCGTGCAGCTGGCAGGACCAGGGGGAGTGAAGGATCCCGGGGTCATTCCGTGCAGCTGGCAGGACCAGGGGGAGTGAAGGATCCCGGGATCATTCCGTGCAGCTGGCAGGACCAGGGGGAGTGAAGGATCCCGGGATCATTCCGTGCAGCTGGCAGGACCAGGGGGAGTGAAGGATCCCGGGATATAAGAGTAAATTCCATTAAGAGCAAGCAGTAAGTATAATAAATGGATGTAAACGATTTCCAATAAGAGCAAATTCCAGAAGCGTGAATATCGTTACCTTTAAGAGTAAAATCAAGTACAAGACACAGAAAATATAACTATGATTGAGCGCAGTAGTAGAATACAGCAAAGTGCAGAGCAGTTCAGTGCAAGTACAAGCTGAATCAAGTACTGGTACAATTGCATGGCACAAAGTCCAGTATAGTGGAGAGTTGTGAGGTTTACAGATGCTGTCTGAACAGGTCTGTCTTGAGGAGGTGCCGAAAGGAGGTCAGGGACTGAGCAGTCCTGATATCCGTGGGTAGGCTGTTCCACCACTGAAGGTCGAGGGAGGAGGAGTGTGCTCTGGCTGGGGAGCGCGGGGGGTACAGCTACTCTTCTGGTAACAGAGGAGCGGAGGGGGCAAGAGGGGTGTAGGGAGAAATAACAGTCGAGGTAGGAGGGAGCTAAAAGGTCAATTGTCAGGGTTGTGGGATATAAAAGAGGCAGCCTGTGTAAGCTGCCCTGCTGAGAAGTATGACTGACCTGCTTATCCTGTGCTTTTTCGCTAAATAAAAGTGATTGTTGCGTTTGAAGAACCCCTTAAACTTAAACTGTGTTTTAAAACTAAAAATATGCACTTATACCAAACTATTGAGTTTGATGCACTGTTTGCATTAACATGTCATTTTTTGTCAGGGCTGAGGCCTAAATATTTGTTGAGTCGTTTTTTAAATTTAAATATTTTGAACATCTGAGAGTGTTAAAATAAGTGAAGCAAAATATTTCAGCAACTGTAAATACTCCAAACTCACTTCTGTGTGTAAAAACTTGCACAACTTTATTATTTATTCAGCAAGTGTCCTCCAAATTACAGTACATGCTTTCCAGCAGTACATATTCTTTTAATTCAACAGAAGCGACTTCAGCTCAGGAAAGGCCTTAACCCTTCAATCCACGTACGTGTCGAGTTTATCAGGATCTGCTTATAGGATGGCTTTCTGATATTATTGGAACTGTTTTGCCCATGTCTTTTTGGCTAATCACTGCCAAGCATCCCACACGCTGCCCTCTTGTGGAGTAATAGATAAATCACACGTAGCACCAAGTCCTACTGCTCACGAAAAAGAAACGCCGCCTTGCCCGAAGGTGTGTTAATCCGTCAGCTGTAGGCGTGCTAAGGAAGGAGGAGAATATTAAACGAATCGTGTTTAAAGAGTCGTTTCAAAACAGAAGAAAAATAGCAAACTCGGTCAAAGCCTTCCCAATTACAATCGAAGCAAATTTATTTTAGAAACATAAGTAAATAATACAACTTAAGAAAAACAAAACACTACATGCAAGGAAGCCTGTGTATCCTGAATACCACAGCCGGACATCGCTGTGAAACAGGCGTTTGAACTAATCCAGATATATAATTACAAAAATAAAATAGACAGTGCCGGGTGGTGGGTGTGCAGTATGTAATGAGAATGTAGGTGTACTCCGCAGACGATCGGTAAGCGCTTATGCTAAACTAACAAACGGCATGATTTAAGGTCTCCATTGAGCAGTTAAATGCTCACCGCATTTTAGTTATGACCCAATTCATCAGAGCAGCATTTATGCGACCTAT
This sequence comes from Polyodon spathula, assembly GCF_017654505.1. Taxonomy (NCBI): domain Eukaryota; kingdom Metazoa; phylum Chordata; class Actinopteri; order Acipenseriformes; family Polyodontidae; genus Polyodon; species Polyodon spathula. The sequence continues at coordinate 616,505 of NC_054546.1, forward strand.
TAGAGAGAGCTGCCAGCAAAAGGATTGTTTGACGTTTGTAAGCACAGTCAGCAATCGATAACTCTAATTAAGTGCCATTTGCCCCTTTAAGATTTTGACACGTATTTATTTTATTATTATTATTATTATTATTATTATTATTATTATTATTATTATTATTATTATATTCAATTGCCTTACTGCAATGAAAAGAATGGTTTTGAACCAGTACCATGAAGCACATTAAAGTGTGAACGAGTGTTCGTTTATATAGTGAGGACTATATCATTGTGACATTCATTAACAAAATTAATATTAAATATTGATTGAAAGGTGTTCATGAAATCCAGATTTATACGGCACTCCTCAAATTATGGTGAGGGAGGCATAATTTTGTCCCGCTACAAAAATCTGCAGTCTACAGTAATATAAAAATAATGTAAATCATTTAAATAATAATAATAATAATAATAATAATAATAATAATAATAATAATAATAATAATAATAATAATAACAATGTTAATGGCTACCTTGAGCCTGAAAAAAGTATAGTGAATGTGATTCTTTTTTTTTTTTTTTTTTTTTTTTTTTTTAAGTAATGCAAATTCTGACGGTATTGAATTAATTCTGACAGCTGGGAGTACACTTCATTAAATGTGTTAAAGTCTGTGTTTAATGTATGTTTTGACACTAACTTCAGAATTTTTAGGACGTGCTGATGTTGATACAATGCCGACTACAGGCTTATCTTTCATTTCCCAGTCATTCATGCCTGCATGAGAATGTCAGTGTTCTGTCAGTACTCAGTGATATAAAAACAACAGACACTGCTGTGTGAAAATGTTAGAGAACTTTGTGCTTTAATTAGGCATGAGTAACAAAATACATACAAGAAAGAAATAACTATATACATATGCGTTTTGGAAAGGGTAACAACCCGATTTGTTATGCCATTCAGAAAAATGGTTTCTATCAACAGTTATACACAGAGGCACATCACAGCTTTTACACTTCCACTGAGCTCTGATATCCTTCCCTTCTGTTTTTCTGCAATAAGCACAGTTCTGTCTCCCTGGTGTTGCTCTGGACTGTGACGCAGTCTCTCCTAACTCTGCAGCTGGCTCTAGCAAGTGATGCATATGCAGTTACTCATGATGCTGTCTGCATAGGATGTGGTCCACCTGCCAGTTCAAAAATCAAAGCTCTCCGGGACATTCTTTGGGTATCTGACTGTTTCCCAAAGTGCTAACAGATCTCTTTGTGTAGAATGAAGCTATTTACTGCAACATCAATAAAATGAAACAATGTTTTGTAAAAAATAAATAAATAAATAAATAGTAACATTGTATATTTTACACAAGCGTGCAACATACTTATTATTATTATTATTATTATTATTATTATTATTATTATTATTATTATTATTATTATTATTATTATTATTATTATTTATGAATGTTAAAAACGTCCGATCAAGCTGTAAAGCTTGCCTTTATTAAACGGACAGCTAAACTGGCTTAAGTGAACTCCTGGGACATTGCGATGGACATGTAACTCAACTGGACTCGCTCTCTGTTTTTAACAGCGTGTGGTTTCCAGTTTCACCTCGATCTTCAGATCGAATTCTCAAATGAACTGGGCTGGAGTCTGACATATGGCAACAATCTCTCTCTCTCTCTCTCTCTCTCTCTCTCTCTCTCTCTCTCTCTCTCTCTCTCTCTCTCTCTCAATGCTGAGAATAGCTTGTGTTAATCAATTCTGAGAATAGTTTGTGCTAATCAATGCTGAGAATACCTTGTTTTAATCAATGCAGAGAATACCTTGTGGTAATCAATGCTGAGAATAGCTTGTGTTAATCAATGCTGAGAATACCTTGTGTTAATCAATGCTGAGAATAGCTTGTGTTAATCAATGCTGAGAATAGCTTGTGTTAATCAATGCTGAGAATAGCTTGTGTTAATCAATGCTGAGAATAGCTTGTGTTAATCAATGCTGAGAATAGCTTGTGTTAATCAATGCTGAGAATACCTTGTGTTAATCAATGCTGAGAATACCTTGTATTAATCAATGCTGAGAATACCTTGTGTTAATCAATGCTGAGAATACCTTGTGTTAATCAATGCTGAGAATACCTTGTGTTAATCAATGCTGAGAATACCTTGTATTAATCAATGCTGAGAATACCTTGTGTTAATCAATGCTGAGAATAGCTTGTGTTAATCAATGCTGAGAATACCTTGTGTTAATCAATGCTGAGAATAGCTTGTGTTAATCAATGCTGAGAATAGCTTGTGTTAATCAATGCTGAGAATAGCTTGTGTTAATCAATGCTGAGAATACCTTGTGTTAATCAATGCTGAGAATACCTTGTATTAATCAATGCTGAGAATACCTTGTGTTAATCAATGCTGAGAATAGCTTGTGTTAATCAATGCTGAGAATAGCTTGTGTTAATCAATGCTGAGAATAGTTTGTGGTAATCAATGCTGAGAATAGCTTGTGTTAATCAATGCTGAGAATAGCTTGTGTTAATCAATGCTGAGAATAGCTTGTGTTAATCAATGCTGAGAATAGCTTGTGTTAATCAATGCTGAGAATAGCTTGTGTTAATCAATGCTGAGAATAGTTTGTGTTAATCAATGCTGAGAATAGCTTGTGTTAATCAATGCTGAGAATAGCTTGTGTTAATCAATGCTGAGAATAGCTTGTGTTAATCAATGCTGAGAATACCTTGTGTTAATCAATGCTGAGAATACCTTGTGTTAATCAATGCTGAGAATACCTTGTGTTAATCAATGCTGAGAATAGCTTGTGTTAATCAATGCTGAGAATAGCTTGTGTTAATCAATGCTGAGAATAGCTTGTGTTAATCAATGCTGAGAATAGTTTGTGTTAATCAATGCTGAGAATACCTTGTGTTAATCAATGCTGAGAATACCTTGTGTTAATCAATGCTGAGAATAGCTTGTGTTAATCAATGCTGAGAATAGCTTGTGTTAATCAATGCTGAGAATAGCTTGTGTTAATCAATGCTGAGAATAGCTTGTGTTAATCAATGCTGAGAATAGCTTGTGTTAATCAATGCTGAGAATAGTTTGTGTTAATCAATGCTGAGAATACCTTGTGTTAATCAATGCTGAGAATACCTTGTATTAATCAATGCTGAGAATAGCTTGTGTTAATCAATGCTGAGAATAGCTTGTGTTAATCAATGCTGAGAATACCTTGTGTTAATCAATGCTGAGAATAGCTTGTGTTAATCAATGCTGAGAATAGTTTGTGTTAATCAATGCTGAGAATACCTTGTGTTAATCAATGCTGAGAATACCTTGTATTAATCAATGCTGAGAATAGCTTATGTTAATCAATGCTGAGAATAGCTTGTGTTAATCAATGCTGAGAATAGCTTGTGTTAATCAATGCTGAGAATAGTTTGTGTTAATCAATGCTGAGAATACCTTGTGTTAATCAATGCTGAGAATACCTTGTATTAATCAATGCTGAGAATACCTTCTGTTAATCAATGCTGAGAATACCTTATGTTAATCAATGCTGAGAATAGCTTGTATTAATCAATGCTGCTTCGAGAATGCATTGTGTTTTAATCATTGTTGTTACGATGTATAGGCTGTCACGTGGAATGCGATCAGTATAGCGCAGTTTTTTTCCCCTGGAATATGTTTACAGCGCATGTCTTTCTATTTACATATTGCACTTGGTTATTATGTAGCGGCTACATTTAATCTGCGCTGTGAAAATGGAAACCCACATGTCTCGGAGTGTATCAATCATTTCCGAGCATGACCGCATTGCTGCAGTCTGCTGGTTATCCCATCGCATTCATCCCCCCACTTGCTGGTGCGCCTAGGAAAAGGTAATTTTTAATTTATCCATCAACACTGTAAAAGAATGACGTCAGAACCTCTGGTGCACTGGATCTGATCTGATTGGTGAAATAGAAGGGGTCAGTCATTTCCCCGTTTTTAACAAAAGGAACACAGTGTTCGTACTGGAAACAGAATCAATCTCGTCTCATCTCTTTTTTGCGCAAGGTCCAAGTTTCAAAGACCAATACCTCTTGCTTTCTTAAACTTTGGGAGATGACGAACATACTGGCTTTGTTCTTTTAAAGTAATATAAAAAGTATGTCATTTAAAATAAAAAAAAAAAAAAAAAAAAACATATCTCAACTTTGTTTAAATATGAATTCAAACTGTAAACTTTGTTTTGAATAAAAACACATAATAAACTCAGCCTCACCGTAAGGAAAAGGGTGTAGCATTGTATCCGTACGCAGTGATATATCAATTGGGAAACATGCTTCAATAGTTTCCTTAACTTTGCAATCCATTCACAACACAGTGAATATTTATCAAACGTTATCGCTCCATTCTCGTGGGAGACAGCAGCGCCGAAGCTGAGGCGCTTTCAAGCGCAGAGCCGGCTCCGATTGCACAGCAAATACAGCGGAAATTAGGGGAATAAAAATAAACAAAAGCTAAACATGATCACTGGTCCTAGCGCATATATCGCCCTTGCCGAGTGAGATAAACCGGAAAAATAAACGGGGAGCGAGACATTGAGCCTGGTGTATCAGCGGCTGATCAGCGCTCTTAAAAACCTGCAGACGGTTCGAATTGGAAGCTGCCTGATTGGGGTTCGTGCAACTGCGTGGATACATCACTGCGAGTTCACACTGAAGCCAGCACTGGGGTTAGTGCAACTGCGTGGATACATCACTGCGAGTTCACACTGAAGCCAGCACTGGGGTTAGTGCAACTGCGTGGATACATCACTGCGAGTTCACACTGAAGCCAGCACTGGGGTTAGTGCAACTGCGTGGATACATCACTGCGAGTTCACACTGAAGCCAGCATTGGAGTTAGTGCAACTGCGTGGATACATCACTACGAGTTTAGACTGAAGCCAGCATTGGTTGGCAAGGCACTGTAGTTTGGAGAGCTCCTGGATTCTTACAATATATTTATTATTTACCTTGCAGTGTTACTTCTTGGTAGAGTCGCTGACGCACTACATCATTTAAGCACTGCTTTTGACTGTAATGCTTTTTTGTTGATCGATCTTTTGGTCTGGATTATATCTTTAGGTTTTGAATGGAAAACGCGCTTGCCGGGTTATTTTTAGCGAATCAGTTGCTTCTTAAAATTCAATGGATCTGAACTGGGATTGCTCGGATCGTTCTGGGTCGTCACACTTCTAATTCCCTTTGGGAGCTACACAACTTCAAATAAATATACCTTTATTAAACAAAACGAAACGAAAAGGGAAGCGCTGCGAAATGATGTTTGTAAGTTTCTACTTCGCGTTGTCTTTGCTGGGTAAGTGTAGCTTTCTAAAAATAATGTAATTGAAATACAAATACATCATGATCACACTATTAAACTGTGTGCCAATAATATTACACACGAATGATAGTTCAAACTCATTGATAACGATGACAAATGTTTACAGCATTTATTACAAGAATACGATTTGAAAGACAATGTCAGTATTGTATATATATATTTATATGTTTCCGTACTTGGAAAAATTGGGAAGAATGTACTACTTTAAAATATATTGCACTGTATACTGCGCTGGCGTAAAGCAATGTTACAGTATTTTTGTAATCTATCGATGTGTTTTTAGATTGAAAACGGTTACAGATTAATTACTATCACTAAATAGACATTTAAACTTGTTATTTTTAATTAAAATACAAAATGTGAGCAGTTACTTTAACGTTGTTAACGGCCCGTGCAGGACAGCAAAATGAATGAGGGTTTTCATTTCTGTTACAGATGTAGTTTTGTCGGCAGAAGTGAATGTGGTGTCAGGTGCTAGCCGGCTGGACTGCGTTAAAGCGAGCGAGCAGTGCCTGAAGGAACAGAGCTGCAGCACCAAGTACCGCACGCTGAGGCAGTGCGCTGCGGGCAAAGAAAGCAATTTCAGCATGGCTTATTCTGGACAGGAGGCGAAGGACGAGTGCAGGATTGCCATGGATGCCCTCAAGCAGAGCCCATTGTTCAACTGCAGATGTAAAAGGGCTATGAAGAAAGAAAAAAACTGCCTGCGCATATTCTGGAGCATTTACCAAAGTTTACAGGGTACGGTACTATAAACGCTCCAAAAAAACAACCCCACATTAAAAGGAAAAAAAAGGGGATTTTAACATTAGTGTTCTCTGAGTAACGCAGGTCGCTTGTAATAATACGCAAGACTTGATGCATGGAATTGTAAAGATCATCGATAGCTTGCATCACAGTGCCTGTGATTAGGTCAGAATTCACGGCTGAATTGGAAATGTAAGGTCTATGCATTAAGCAGATTCCTTCCAGTTTATTGCGTGAAAACAACTCTGGTGACTTGTCAGGTTTATTGAGCAGCTCAGGGCTAGTCGGATGCTGGTAAGCACTGCAAGTAGGTTAGCATGCATCCATTCTAGCGTAGCCTGTCCAAAATGAGCAATCACCCACTGATAACACGGCCGTTTAGTGGGAAGAGCAGCATTCAGGGTCCCGTCCCAGTTACTCCAGCTTTCCCATTTCCTCACACATCCTGGCACACCTACATTCTTTTAATTTATACTTTCTCAAAAGTCAACAGTGAACTTTTGGGAAAGCGCTTTATCTTCTACAGTTAAAGATTGATACAACTGAAGTTGCTCGATTAACAGCAACCGAAAATAAAATTTAGCAGCATAAAAAGGTATTTTCAGGTACCTCAGTAAATTTTTATAATGTAATGTGGCTGGTTTAGTTCAGTATTTAAAACGTTGATTTTGCACAACACGATCTGTTGTTGTGGTGTATTTTCTCAGAACCACACTTTAAGGTATTTGTCAGTTCATTTTAAGAAGTCGAGAATTCATCATGAATTAATGATTAATTCCTTGAAACCTACATTCGGTAAAAATGTCAACCTGTTATTGTTATCAGATATCACGTTTGTTTTAAAATATCACTTTGCATTCAAATCACAATAGCTTTTTATTTCTTTACTTATGTACTGTTCTATGACTCAGCTGAGATTAAAGTCCGATATTATGTTTTATTATGTGTTTCTTTTAATCTGTAAAAGACCAGTAACTAAAACACTGTGAATGCTTTTAATGCGTTCTAACACAGCTGCTGTACTTGCGCATTTCTCAATGAATGTGGACATCCCGTTAGAAAACAGTTACTCACAACATATGTCTAATTTTTCCATTTTAGGGAATGATTTGCTGGAGGAATCTCCGTATGAAGCAGTGAACAACAGACTCTCTGACATATTCCGACTTGCTCCCATCATTTCAGGTACATGTACTGTATTTATATTGCGATGTTTTGAGCGCTTGTTTCACATGGGAGAAAGATAGAACAAGCAAGACTGTGTGGCTTTACAATAGAGCTGTGATGCTCGTTAAATTGTGTTCTGAAAAACCAGCACGTCAGTGTCAATCTACCTTCCATCCGGTTTTCGACTGGCTCCTCTATATTTGCTAAAATTAATAATATATATAGGATAGCAATTATACAAATAAAAAATATTTTGTTTAATTTTAGCAAAGGTTAATTTATGCTTTAATTTCATCCAGTTTAGGGGAAATTAGTTTAAAGTCCTGTTCTGTTGTTCATGTTTATGAACAACTTCTATTAAAAGTTCCCCAAAAACTTGCTCTATCTCTCTATCCTGTGCCGGGCCGTACGACTTGTTTAAAAAGATGCAGCTCGAGGCAGTGCGGATGATGTCATTTGGACCGTCGGAGACCACTGACTGAGACCAAAAATTGGGTCGCAGTCGGAGCTATAAACCAACCTTAAGAAGCACAATTTGACTTTTTAAAGTTATAGGAACATTTGTAAATACAAATAAACTTGTCTCAAGACGGTTTGCTGCGTCCTCGCTGGTTCTGCTCGGCTCATACGGTTTGCTGCGTCCTCGCTGGTTCTGCTCGGCTCAGACGGTTTGCTGCGTCCTCGCTGGTTCTGCTCGGCTCAGACGGTTTGCTGCGTCCTCGCTGGTTCTGCTCGGCTCATACGGTTTGCTGCGTCCTCGCTGGTTCTGCTCGGCTCAGACGGTTTGCTGCGTCCTCGCTGGTTCTGCTCGGCTCAGACGGTTTGCTGCGTCCTCGCTGGTTCTGCTCGGCTCAGACGGTTTGCTGCGTCCTCGCTGGTTCTGCTCGGCTCAGACGGTTTGTTGCGTCCTCGCTGGTTCTGCTCGGCTCAGACGGTTTGCTACGTCCTTGCTGGCTCTACTCAGCTCATACTTTTACACTATTTTTTTGTTGTTAAAAAGTTACGGTTCCTGCCTATAGATGGCAATCTAGTTCCCTGCTTTGGAATCTTAAAATACTGACCAGATTGTAATCTGATCCATTTTAATTACCTGCCAACTATATTAGGCAGGATTTGAAGGGATTGTGTCCAATTCCTGGACGTGGGGAGGCTGAGCAGATGAGTTGGAATGCTTTCACATAGTTAAAGTAGATGTATCCCTCTGTGGCCAGTCCACTGTGTTTTATGAAATGACCAGTGTAGTTTCAGCCAGTTTGAAAATATTTTTTTGAGTAGCCTGGGTGTAGCAGATGTCAGTATAATACACCAGAAACATTCCTTCAAGTGTCTTATACCTATGTATTCACTTTTAAAAATATAATTTTTGCTTATAATGGGGGGGAAAAAGACATATGCCCTGTGCCCTGTATTTCACTGTATGTAATGTATTATGCATTGTTCCTCACTATCTTGTAAAGAGCTTAGTGATGGTGGTCCACTGTGAAAGGCGCTATATAAAATAAAGATTGATTGATTGATATAGACATCCTAAATATTATCACCCTATTTTTTTTTTTTTTGCAGAGATTGTACGGAGATGAAACTGTATAAGATACAGTACAGTTCATGCCTTGGTTTGTCTTGCTCTTCTGCAAGGGAGGGCCTCGAAAATCCAAATATAGTAGCTGTATTCCTATTTGCTGAAGGAGCATTTTGTTTTTTTATACATGCAGGATTTGCAATTTCATTAAGCTGGGATGAGGCATCGCATACCTTTTTCTGTGCAGCATGTTTAGAATCACACAATGTGCAGAACTCAGTTTACATTTTAAAATCTCATTTTGTAGCAGTGCTGGCTGTATACATGGTTCCAATGAAAGGGGCTCAGTAAATCTGAAGAGTCTGTTCAACATCTCACACCTTATTGAATAAAAACACAGAGGGCAAGTGCAAGAAGCCCGGTGTAATTGTGCACTCTCCAGGGATGTGTTGTAATTCCTCCGGTAATTGCATGCAGCCATGTAATACTGGAGAAGGGACCCTGATCTAATTGTATGTAACCAGAAACATAGATGATATGAAAACAATATGAAAAAATATTAGTTTCTGAACTCTTGGTTTGGCTCTTTGTTCACATGATGATCATTCAAAAGGGAGCTTCTTGAAAAATATCTGTTAGACTGTAGTCTAAATTATTGGTGGATAATAATCTCGTGATTGACAGTACGATTTATACAATGTAGTTTGTACATTAGTCTTTTTTGCCTTCTAAATGCACAGGCTCAGCAGTGCACTGTCACTCTCTATCCACAGGGTAATTGCACATTGATTTGATTTAGAATAATATCAATGAACGACACAGGAAAGCGACGTGCAGAATAACCAAGCAGTATATTATGAGTATAACCTTCAGCATATCCATATAATTGTACCTTCTTCCAAATGCTATGACATTCACAATGCAAAGGGTTCTGGAAGTTTGTACATTAAATAATGAAGGGTGTGGTTGGAATGGAATGGATTGGAATTACCAAGGTTGCCTCCCTTGTGTTCGGTGGTGTTAACTTGCAGTGTTGATAGTTAAAACTCACTTATTGATTTCAGGGTAGGATTAGGGGTATGGAATGGATTGGAAGTGGCTGATTGATTTGGACGGCTGAACCAGTGTTTGTATGATGCAACATGTCTGTTAACATTTAAGAAAGTTCCACTTTACCGCCAGTGACCTTTACCATTTAATAAATCGCTGCTCCAGAAAACAAAACAAAACAGCAAGAAGTCATTTTCTTCAAGTTGTAGTTGAAAAAATAAAATCAATCACAAGCTATAACGTGGTTCAGAAATGTATGGTGTGCTTATTGTTATCTACCTAAGAGAATCTGTCTTCTAAGACTAAATGTAGCTCAAACCAGAGTATTTATCTACACATTGAAATACTGTGAGACCTGCTGTGGGTTTCGCGGCCAATGAAGTGAATTTGTTTTACTGTTGGTTTGTACTGTAAAGTGTAAAAGGGTTACGCTTTTTAAATTCCTTGTCTCTGAGGAAAGCACGGTGCAATTATTCAGTGTGTTGATAAAACTCCTTTAATATCAAGCCATTGCCATTTACTTTTCGCTGCTCAGACAAGAAAAATGAAGCATGAGGAGAAATGTGGCACATAATGTAATAGCAGACTGTAATAGTAGAGATAGCTCAGTCTCTCCTGAAATTGTACAAATGATAGGGTAGGAGTAAAAGAGCTGAGGACATCAAACAATTGAGAAGAGAAGCCATGAATAAAGATGAGTCTGAGTTGTGGTCTTTGTATCATTTCATCATTGTCTGATGTCTTCGGAGCGCCCTTCTCAGTAAACTGTTTGTCATTCCAGCTACTGATGGGCTACAGTTCAGTGCGCAAACAAAATATAGGGACACAAATATGCATTCCGGTGTATATGAGTTTACAAACTAGCATTTCGTACAATGTAGTTCAGTTGCTTTATATGTTATTTCAGCTCATATGGTATGTGGGAATGTGGGCAGCACTGTTTTAGTCTCAAGTTACTAAGAGGATAATAAGCTTTATTTTTGGTAAATGTATTTGCAAGAAGAGAAGCAAGTGGGCAAAGTCTTCAAGCTGGGTGATGCTTCGTGCCAAGATATCAGTGCCATTACTATGTATGGACTTGAGTTTTTTTATTTTATTGTGTTTACTGGTTCACATTTTTAATTTTTTAACTCATTCTTAAAAACAATGTCGTTTTAATGGTTAGTGTCCTGGATTTGGCATGGTCTCTTATGTGTACATCTGCATATAAGACATCATCATTTTAAGGGAAGGGGGAGGGGAGGGGTTACCTGAGTGCTAATCAACAGAGACCATGCACAACATAGTGATTTAAAGGTACATGTACAACAGCACTATTGATTTAGTGCATTGCTATCCTTTCTTCACAGCTCAACGCATTGAACTCTAATGATGGTCATCTCTGACTTGATGGGAAATCCAAAGAGAGAGGGTTACAATGTTTCCAAATTGCAGCAGATGCTTTCAACCCTTTTAGTCCATCTCTTAAATAAGCTCTTTGAAATAAAAAAAGTATTCTTTCATCACACTGACATTCTAATTTAAGACATTCTGACATTCTTCGACCAAATTGATTTGTGAACCAATAGTCAGTGAAACAAATGATGCAGGATCAACAAAGGAACTCTTTGCAGATCTGTATGTAAAAGCGTCTTCCTTCTGATGGTTTAATGTACAGAGGTGCTGTAGGTATTGACATCCTCCAGGGATTTCTAGACTATTCCCCCTAGGAGCATGCAATACATGTTTTTTTTCATATTGGGATGGATCCATAGCCCAGACTGTCCAGTTCTGAACCCAGTCTGGCATTGCTGGAGTGAGTTAAAGAAGTCAGTGATAAGCAGGGAGTCTTTAAGTATTAGGCTGCTGAATTAAGCATGTAATTAACTACCGTAGTAACTGTACATTCAGACAGCTAAATGATTATCCAAAAAACAAAAAACAAAAACAAAAACAGGGTTTCCAATACTTGTGCTATACAGGTTTTAGTTTGAAAAAAATAGGTTCACTGGCCAATCGCCCCCAGGGTATAGAAGTGAAATTGGAAAAGAAGTAAAAGCACAGGACTTGGAGATGAATATCTACCTTCAATGCAATTTCCTCCTCTGAAGCAAAGGGCTGTGCTGCAGGATCGGCCTGGCAGCTGATAATGGTTCTTCAAAGCAGAATTTGTATGTTGAAAGAGAACAGGGAGTCAGAGACCATGTCGCTGGATCATAGGATTGATATGTTTTTCATTCCTAATTGCCTTCGTTACAAACTTTTAGCATTTTTTGGTATCTCTTCTTACTCACCTTGCACTTCACTGAAGCTTCACTACATCTAAATGTCATCTGGCCACTGATATTCTTCCAAGACATCTCTGAGTTTAATCAATGATTCACATATCTTTGCAGTAAAGTTGTATTTAAGGGATTAGGCTCTTGTGCAGGTCTGCATTTAATACTGCGTGTGTGAATAAGAGTACCTTTAGAGTATCTTTTTACAGTTTCATCATCTGCTGTGTCTGCATCAACCAGGGAGGTGGAATAGCAAGGATACAGAACTGACAACCTTTGACTTGGACGCTTGCATATTTGCAGGTTCCCAAGTAGCGCATTAAACCAGCTGCTTGAATGACTTACTGGTTTGTTCTCACTGGTTATTTAAAATTGAGACACACAAGTCAGCAATAGCAGGGCACCATGGATTGTATGGCATTTACTGCAAGTAGAAAATCCCAAACCATTTTTGCAGTGCAATTGCATTTTTTCACCCATATCTTACTGTGACATGTTTGTTGAAATCTTGCTGTTTAGTGCAGTTTAGTTTTTTTAGTTGCAAAAATGAAATTCACAGCTGCATCTCAATCCTCTGTGATGCTCGTGACGTCGGCAGGGATATTCAGTTACTTTGTGTTGCAGTTTTAGCTTTTTATTGTGAAAAACAACAGAAGAGATTTTCTTCGTCTCACTCAGTTTCACACAAGGTTGTAAACTGTGGGAGTCATTTATTCCTGTTAACAACAGTGTTTGGGTTACCAGGAAGCAGACAATACAAGGAAATGTACCTGCAGTTACTGCTTCCACAAAGCTTTAGGTTGTTTTTTCACATATTCAGTGTTTCTCTATTACTGTTTTGTGTGACTTGCGTGAGGTGGTTGTTCGTTCAGACAGGCGCACCTCCTTTCATGAAGACTCAAGACTGTAGTTTTCAGTGTGCAAAGTTAAGAATAATCTACAGTGATTTTCAGAACAGGAAATGCCCAGGTATATGTATAGTAAGCATGGCTAGCAAGTCTTGGGTTATATCCCCTGTATAATGTGCACCAATTGTATACTAGCCAAGACAAAACTCCTATAGTAAACCCATGCGTTGTTTTTTTAAGGCTGTTTCTAAACATTCTCATAGCCTACAAATTGGCCTGTGTGTTACTTGGAACACATGCATGCATTGTTTACTCAAGCTGTGGGCTCAAACAGTCCTGCAGCAGCAACCCAAAGCAATGCTTTCAAACCATTTCTTTAATGTGTTTTGTTGTACTATTCAGTTAAATATTAACAACCTAAATATGGTGTAATTTTAATGATGTTGTAAAACGACAGCATGACACAGACACAAAAACTAGTATGCACATGAACAGTAAATGTGTGCTTTGAGCATGCTGGCTGATGCAGCAAGCACAGCACAGGGGTGATCTGTATTGCGCAGTATTCTCCACGGTCAGTCTGTGACACAAGTCAATACCAAGTGTAAGTGCACCAACAGTGTTGGATCAGGTTATGCTAGACTACATCAAGCCCTGTAGAGCTGCTGTTTTATCGACCAATCTATGCTGTTAACATGGTGATAAGTGCTGTAAATATAATGTAAATTAATGTGAGGTGTCTCCTGCTTAGGTTTGCAGAGCACATACTTAAAAAAAAAAAAAATACCTGGTGAAACAGTACAGTAGGATAAGTCTACCTCTATAAGCATTTTATCTTTAACACGTTTAATTAATCCCTTTTAAAATGAAACCCCACTATTATCAGGACTCTCAACTGTGTATTATACTGTGAAACAATGCATTGTAGCGGCAGTATGAGGCAGCAAGTTGGCCAATCTGGATATCCTAAAGCTATATGAAACACAACATAACTGGAAGTGACTCCTGCTGTAATTCCCATTTCCGACAGGGATACAGTGTCATTGACAATTCTTTTTAGGGCCCTGAGATGAATCTTTCATGCCTGACTTACAGTGACACACTGGGTGCGCTGAGGAAGTGAGCTGCTCAGAGCAGCTCACTGAAAGAACCCACTTAACAGCATGCTGTTCCACCCCCCTGAGCAGCTCAGAGCTGCAGAGCGGGTTTCATCTCGCTCTGAGCCGCTCAGTTATTTAACCCACCCACTCTGTCCGTGCTGTTGCTATGGCACTCACAACCTTACATGGTATCATTCTTAAAAGCCAGTCAGTGCTGTTCATGACCTTTTAAATACCTCCCTGCCAGTCAAGTATTGGGGTTCTAACACCAAGCCCTTTACCCCCTGCGTTACCTGAGACTCCAGATCTACGCCTGTAGCTGACAGTTACATGTGCTGAGCAGCATTGCTCAAGTGTTGTGTCACTTGCACAAGTTACTGTATGATGTTCTAACACCAAGCCGTTTACCCCCTGCGTTACCTGACACTCCAGATGCCTGTAGCTCACAGTTACTTGTGTTGAGCAGCATTGCTCAAGTATTCTGTCACTTGCACAAGATACTGTATGGCCTTGCTGCCTATAGAAGTCACAATGCAGGGTCGCTTTTAATAGTTTAGAAATACATTGGAATACTAAAAAAATAAATAAATAAATAAAAATGTAGTGCAGGTTTTTTGTGTGCAATAGTTCAACAAAACCCCATTTTCAAATTCCGTAATGTGTTTTATAAGGGGTATTATGAATGTGAAAAGCCGTTCAGATTGACCCATTTGGCATATTATCTATTACTTCATTTCCATGGACAGCCAACTAGCGTGCGCTTGAATTGGTCTTAATTCTCCCAGAACTCAAGTTAATGGACAACTGGAGTTGGTGAAAAAGGAGCCTTTTCCATGTTTTTCCGAGTTACCCGAGTTATCATGTGAGTTAGGCAGGAAATACTTACGAGTTTAAAGTCATGACATGCATTAATGTTATTATATTAGGTTTCTTATTTATTTAAATACTTTAGTTTTTTCTTACTATAATCAAACCTAGTTCAATTGCTTCTTACATAGATTCGTAGATTGTGCCATTCTGCTCTCGCTGGATCAGAATGTTTTGAGACTCTGAGTCTAATAAGGGAGGTTTGTTACTTTCAGCAGGCCAGTCTGACCTTCAATGCAATGAACTTCTCCACACAGGCCTTACACGGATCTGATTATAATATTTTATAATGGTTGTATATTCTTTAAAACACATTACAGTCATTCCAATATTTGTTGCAGTTTCACAAATGTTCAATTTGTATCTGAAAGATCAGCCTGCTTCCTGTGACAGTCTTGGGTCAATTTCTGCTCTCAATGAGTCTGTCAAAGTCACCACAGGTGTGTCTTTAAAAACTTGATATCTGCAAACAGTGAAATCTTGTTAGCAGGGCTTCCATCTCTACATTCCCATTCCCATCATCAGTGGGAAGACTTCAAATAAATTCAACTGTTTCTATCAAAGAGCCATCTGTCTCTGCTGCATACACCTTTCAAACAGAAGAGGTGATTGCACCTTGCACAAGGGAAGACAGGGTTTAGGTTCATTCGTGACAAAGTCACAATGTGAGAAGTTTGTGTAACCATTAGCATTTTCCTAACAGTTTTCATTTCTTATCTGCGAAGCCTTTACAAAGTAAATACACAATTTAAAAAGTCACAGCAGCTTGTAATTTGCTGTTACATTTAATAAGACAAGGAATTGAAACAGAGGTTATAATATTTCTTTACTGAATTGCCAAGAGAAATGACACTAATTCAATAGTACAATATTTCATGTTCTTTGTCTGCTTAATAAATGGTTATTAAAAGGAATCATGGTTTGGAAAATTCTGTACTGATGCACTTTAATCAGATGTGTGCCTCAAAATTACATCAAGAAAATCTGAATAATCTTTCAGTTTTTACTTGACGCTGAAACCTGTCACTGCTCTGAGGATGAGAACAAAGGGCAACCTTTTACATGAAGCGTCTGTAATTACTGTGCATTTACATTGCAGTTACATGGCAAATGCATGTGTACTTACTAGGGCTGTCAATTCATCTTCTGCGATTAACACATACATTTTTTGGGAGATTAATTTTTTTAACACATGTTAGTCTCACTCTTAGCATAGCGTAATTAATTTCCCTCTCACTATTTCAGTGCATGCGAGGATGGAATGTGTGCATTCATCATTTGAACATAAAATTATTCACGGAACCGCATTGTGTAGCAAAGCACTCACTGAAGGATTTGTGAATGGGACTTTATAGCTTTATAGACTGTAGCTTTGTTTTATATCAATAACCACATTTATTTGAAACAATATTATTTACAATTATGGAGGATATAACTGTTACTCAGTGAATGTTTTGTTTTATTTAGGCAATTTCAAATTATTAATAAAATTATTATTATTATTATTATTATTATTATTATTATTATTATTATTATTTAAACGGCAATGAAAACATCAGTTTATGAATAGAGGAAACTGTAAAGGAAAGTGATCATTGTGAATACAGTAAGGTGAGTGATAAACTCCATTGTGATTCAGCAGTTGGTTCAAACAATTTAACAACAATACTGGATTGTAAATGAATGTACAACCATAAAGAGAATCTAGGAAGAGGAAAATAGAGTTTTCATAATAATAATAATAATAATAATACAACAAACTTAAACGAGATGGATGCAGTAATTACATCACTTAAATATGCAAATTTGACTGAGATTCTTTTTTTTTAATCTCAAAATGAATCGCTATTAATTTTTTAATTGCTTGACAGCTCTAATACTTCCACATAATTACAATGTTATTATGCATAGTTACAATTTACTTAATGTGTGCATTGTTGTTGCATTATATAACCCTAACCCTAAAGGGGGGGCAGCAGTAGTATTGTAAATGTCCGTTCTTTCTCTTCATCTGTAATAGATTGATCTCCACCACCAGTAATACTCAACGTGGTTCTTTTCTTTATATTTTGAAATCCTTCTACTCTATGATTGCTCACGAGTGCTCACAGTAGCAGTGTTATTCCCTCCAGTGCTGTGTGTGATTGCCTTTCAGTTGTGTATATTACCTCGTCCTCACAGTGTCCATGTTGAACATGGTATCTCCTTTCCCTTCCACAATCCACATTTCCTTAACCCATCCTTCACTGCCTCTTACATAGATTTTATCATAGAGAGCAAATTGGGGACAACCAGCATCACCTTTCCATCACTTTAAGATCACAAGACAATAGTGTACACAAGTAAATACATTGTGCTCAAGTACAGTTTGGATTACTAGTCTCTCATTCAAAATAAATTTACTCTCCTATTCAAGTGACAAAACAAAATAATCTCTTTAAGCAATGTATGTCTAACTTGGTTCTTGTGCCACAATTGTGCACAGCTAGTTCACCAGCACTGTGGAGTGTGTGATTCCAAGAGGTAACAGTGTAGCATCCATCTCCTCGATTGTGCACAGCTAGTTCACCAGCACTGTGGAGTGTGTGATTCCAAGAGGTAACAGTGTAGCATCCATCTCCTCGATTGTGCACAGCTAGTTCACCAGCAATGTGGAGTGTGTGATTCCAAGAGGTAACAGTGTAGCATCCATCTCCTCGATTGTGCACAGCTAGTTCACCAGCATTGTGGAGTGTGTGATTCCAAGAGGTAACAGTGTAGCATCCATCTCCTCGATTGTGCACAGCTAGTTCACCAGCATTGTGGAGTGTGTGATTCCAAGAGGTAACAGTGTAGCATCCATCTCCTCGATTGTGCACAGCTAGTTCACCAGGATTGTGGAGTGTGTGATTCCAAGAGGTAACAGTGTAGCATCCATCTCCTCGATTGTGCACAGCTGGTTCACCAGCATTGTGGAGTGTGTGATTCCAAGAGGTAACAGTGTAGCATCCATCTCCTCGATTGTGCACAGCTAGTTCACCAGCATTGTGGAGTGTGTGATTCCAAGAGGTAACAGTGTAGCATCCATCTCCTCGATTGAGCACAGGTAGTTCACCAGCATTGTGGAGTGTGTGATTCCAAGAGGTAACAGTGTAGCATCCATCTCCTCGATTGTGCACAGCTAGTTCACCAGCATTGTGGAGTGTGTGATTCCAAGAGGTAACAGTGTAGCATCCATCTCCTCGATTGTGCACAGCTAGTTCACCAGCATTGTGGAGTGTGTGATTCCAAGAGGTAACAGTGTAGCATCCATCTCCTCGATTGTACACAGCTAGTTCACCAGCATTGTGGAGTGCGTGATTCCAAGAGGTAACAGTATAGTGTAGCTACTTAATCATAGGATTGATTCTGGGATTTTAACCCCAGAAGCCTGCAATGTGTTTTGAACTCATCCTTTGACAAGTCAGGTATCAGAGATCCAGAACCAGTGAAACCTCGGCAGAGCACACGACAATTCTAGTTAACTGGTCCAAATGTAGGCTCTTTGTGATATTTGTTTATATCTTTTTGAGGAGTTTTATTTTCACCCTGGGCTTGATAGTTAAAGGCTTTTTAATAATTGGTTTATTTAGACATTTTGAAATATCCTCCTCTCTCATTCTATAATATTGTAAAGAATACATTATCATTGCATCTGTTGTTTAAAATATACAGAGCATAAATGTGGGAGAACCTTGGTCATACTGTATTCTTAATATTTTATTATCTTTTATTGTCTACCAGTATATATTCTAAGCTAGCATCAGAGTGAATCTAAAGTACTGGTAGACGGTCATATATAATATTGAAAATATTATTTTAGAAAAAAAAATATATATATTTGGTTTTAATAAACAGTACATTCTGGACTGTGGGTGTATTTAATTTGAAACAAAGAGCTGATTGAGACTATAGAACTGACATCATTAATAGAAACAGTGGGATCTGGTGCAGGCGTGGTTGTAATTGCAAGCACAAGAATGTGGCACCTGTGTCTTTGCACCCCTCCTGGGTGAGAGAGGTAGTTTAAACTCACAGTGGAAAGATGTGGAGTGTAGTCTGTCCAGCTGTGTCTTTGCACCCCTCCTGGGTGAGAGAGGTAGTTTAAACTCACAGTGGAAAGATGTGGAGTGTAGTCTGTCCAGCTGTGTCTTTGCACCCCTCCTGGGTGAGAGAGGTAGTTTAAACTCACAGTGGAAAGATGTGGAGTGTACGCTGTCCAGCTGTGTCTTTGCACCCCTCCTGGGTGAGAGAGGTAGTTTAAACTCACAGTGGAAAGATGTGGAGTGTACGCTGTCCAGCTGTGTCTTTGCACCCCTCCTGGGTGAGAGAGGTAGTTTAAACTCACAGTGGAAAGATGTGGAGTGTACTCTGTCCAGCTGTGTCTTTGCACCCCTCCTGGGTGAGAGAGGTAGTTTAAACTCACAGTGGAAAGATGTGGAGTGTAATCTGTCCAGCTGTGTCTTTGCACCCCTCCTGGGTGAGAGAGGTAGTTTAAACTCACAGTGGAAAGATGTGGCGTGTACTCTGTCCAGCCGTTCCTCATGGGCTGGCCTGCGCTCTGCACACTCAGTAGAGTGCTAACTCACTCGTTTTGTGCCTTTTTGCTGACTAAATGATGGGCAAAGGAGTTTTTCAACAAATGGCTCCCAGTAGGCAGCTATTGCAGAGTGCTTGTAATATTGCCTTTTAACCATAGCACTGGCAGCAGCCCAGAAACTATTCTATTGATACTGGACATGCTTTGTATTATGCAGTTAGCTCTTGAACATCTGGAGCAGGATATGCTATTGTACTTAGCCTTTGGAAATGCACAGTCTTACAATGAGATACTCTGTACTTTTGTAGCTTTACAGGAAACCGTGCATTTGAACCACAGGAAACTCAACAGCAGGTGTTACAGAGGTCAAAGATTATTTTGTATAATTGGATCATTTATAAATGAATTCACCAGCCTCTAATATCTGCATGATATTATAATGAATTCAAAGCACTCTGTGGTTCAACACAGTCCATGCATCCTTTTCACAGCCATGTCAAACATTTCTGTGAAGGCACTGTGGCGTCTCCACCGGGCTCATACTGTTTTGTTACTTCTAGCATCCAAACAGTTAATTGACATGTATGCACGGTACTGCACTTGCAGCTTTGCAGTGTGCAGAAAAATAATCAGATATAACCTAGTGTGTTGTGTGATTTGTTAACATTGAGCTACCAGCCATTTGCACACAACAGCTGGGATCTTAATGGACAGAAATGAGCAGTAACAGAGAGTCACTGAGAAAGTTGCTGAAAAGTGGGCTGGAGAATGAGCAGCACAGTGCATGTGGGAAAGCGCCAGCAGCAAAAGGCAGGCAGTCTTTAGGAGTTCCAGTAGGATGAACAGCAGCATGCAATATTGAGCAAGGCAGACACTGAGAAAACAAAGAGGTAAGGCTGCAGGCAGGATGTAACAGAAGAGGGGGACAAGAAGTAGCAATATTTCACTAGACAGATCTGCAGAACAGCTCAGTGAAAGAGTGCATACATGATGTTGCAACAGCTGTAATCCAACAGAGTGAAAAGAGACAGATTGATATGCCAACATTGCGCAGAACTCAATGCAGGCAGCAGGGCAAACTTCTGTGGAGTAATTGGGCCTGGATGGGGTTTGATGAGAGGAAAGCATGTGTTCCTGGGGTTAGATTCAAATTGGAATTGCAAAAAAATAAAAAATAAAAGAATAAATAAGAGGGCTTGGGGAATGGAAACAAAGACTAACAACACACAGTTGCTAAATTTCAACCTGCTGTGATAGGATTTCTAAATATTCTGATAGATATCCCCATATGAAAAAAAATCTGCTTACACTGTCAAATGAGTTTGTGCAAGGCAAGAACATCCTGAATTATGACCAGGCCAGTCACGCAAAACAAAATGAATAAACCGTTTACTCTGACTTGTTGATTTGGAAATACTTCAGTAACCCAGTTGTGCTAAATGCTGTGATTAGCTGTTAAAAAGCAGTTTTATTGGAAGATATTCTAACATCTTGAGAATGGTACTCTGGCAGGTCACAATGAACTGCTTTTGCATGCATTTTATCATCACAACACTTTGTGACTCCACATGCTCAAAACATTTACTTAAAACAAAAGTAGTAAATATTTTTAGAAAGCCAAATAAAAAAAATATAAAATAAAAAAAGATTACTCCTTGGGTGTTATGTGTTCTGTAGTGAGATCAAACGTCATTGCATGTTTAAACATGATTATTTCCTCTAAGTACCTTGATAAATAAATATCAATGCAATAGCGCTGGAGAATGTTTACGAATGGTGAGAAGATCTGACAGTGGAATTGCTCTGAAGAAGTGTGAGCTCCAAATGGAGTACAAGGTCTTAATGCAGTAGAAAGCTGGTCCAGGCAGAGGGAGATTCTCCAGTGAAAGGGACAGAAAGAGAGTCTTTCTGGTTATCTGTCCCGCAAAGATGAAGTTTATTGCATTAGTATTTCCTAATTAGGTAGGCTAGCTCAGGGCAGAGTAAATGTCTTGCATTGCCAACGTTTGTCGCATTTTCTGAGAGAATTGTCTCGAGGTTTGATTTTTACTTGCCTACCCCATGGCTGTCAGGTTAGTGCAGATGGTAAGATCTAATGTGATGATGGTAAGGTTTCAAATTCACACTGAAGAGTCTTTCATTATTTTATATTAGGCAATCTTTTGTTTACTGAAAGGTCCTGGACAATGTTAAAATGTCAGGTCTTGTTTTAATGAGCTTTTCATGTGTTGTAAAAACTCAGTTTTATATACAGAGGGCACTAGCAGAAACCAGTTTATATACATATTGTATAAGTGCTTATTTAACTTACTGTTTAAATCTGTCTGTTGAACCAACATGGCACCCTCTAGCCAGTTAATTCAGTAGTGTTTGTTCTGTTCTACTTTAACATCATTAAGCACATTTTCAATACTCGTACACTTGAAATTGTTTCAAGCATAGGCTTGTACACTTTACAGTTATTTCCACTGCTGTTTCTTATAGACATGTTTAATATCAGTGCCAGTGTTCTAGCACAATCTCCCACAAGGCTGACCCCTTTATTTGTAACTAAGTAATTTGAATTTAAATAAAAATCCATATTATCACTTCATGACATAAACAAACCCTAATTGGTCCAGACTGTCATATTTTGCCAACCTGCAGGAGTTTCTCTCTCTGAACCCTAACCCTAACGACGCCTCAGCTCAGAGCTAGGGTACATACATATTTCAGGCACAGACACGCACAAAGCAGCCGCTGCATTGATTTTTAGCAGCTATATCACTTGTCAGGGGCACTGAGAAATGTTTCTGCCAGCTAGAAGTTATGTACATTATTAAAAAAATGCTCTGGGAAAGCAGCTAGAGGACCAGGGAAAGAATATCTTCCCTTACCCAGCTAGGAAATGTGATGGATTCAATAGCCAGCATTTCGAGAATGACCAACAAGAGTAAGTTTATGAAAGATGTCATTTCATACATTCACTTTGCCCCTGTTCTGAGTCTCTTGTCTGTCCTCGGCTGGCTGCAGGACCTGCATTGTGGTTGAAAGCTCCCAGCCGAGCTTGGTGAATTATTGTCTGCAGGCTTTGTTACAGGTTATGTCAGACAAAAATAGCATCCTTGATATGTGGCACTTTCTGTTTTATGAAGCATGTATGTGCAAGGATGTGTCTGCATTTAATGGAGCCCATGTGGAACAAATCAAAACATATTGGAATATTTACACTGGCATTCAACTATACCTCCAGGAGAGATGCAAGCTGGCCCTCCTCCTGCGTACTGTAGTCGGCAGAACGGCTAATCACTTTTTACAAGTTATTAAACAAAGGATTTTCTAAAGATTAGGAGCCTTTGTAACCTTAAACACTTTTTATACTGCTTGCAGTACATTTATTTCACATGAGGCCTCTAACACTGTAAACGGACTCATAGGGAGTTGTGATTCATCCTCTCTCCTTGTGCACACAGAAACAACACACAGCTTCTGTATGGCGGTTCTAATTAACCAATGTTATTACCAGAGACAGGAAGATAAGACTGAAAACAGGAAAAATATCCCTGGGCCTAAGAGAAAGGTTTAGGATTTGAAATTAAGTTCGACGTCTTTGTGGACGACCCTTAGCTGTTTAAGCAATTATACAGCCTATGAGGCGTTGACAGAGAAGCATTTTCCTTTTCTAATGTTATCATTAACACATCAGGAGTTTTGTGGGTCAATCCACTGATCAGGGAATGACACAAGAAAGGTAATGATTGAAGCTGTCGCCCTTTGTTTTATTGAATTAGGACACTAGAGATGTAACATCTGATTTGACTTAGTTTTCTACATGTACCAAAGTGTTTATACTTGGGTTTTACGATTAGAACGGTTTCTTGTACACATATCGGCAGTGCTAGTCAGTCAAACCCTTAAAAGCATCCTTTCAAATCTTCCTCCACACCCTATGCTGTACACCACTAAGAATTCCAGACACGTACCTGCTCAGGGACTGTGAGCAGCAGAAACGCTGATAACATGACATTGATAAGAGCAGAGGCTGCCATATAGCTGGCTGTGTAACATTGCAGATGATCAGAGATGAGGATTGAGAGTCAGGAGGTCCCAGCACAGCTACTGAGTCAGTGTGCACCCCAGGGTTGGTCCTGAGTGTCACGTCCTCGTGCTTCAATCAGTGAGACTGGAATCCCAAGAGAATTGAGATGCGGAGTTGGGCCATCTTGGTTTTATAAATTATTTACTGGGGTGAATAATTAAAGAGACACCTAAAATATCGGGAAGAAAATATGAGTTTGTAGTATTGTTAGAATGAGGCTAGGGTAGAATCACCCGTGTTGAAGAGCTATTCCTGTAAAGATTTGAAATGACCGAACACCTGTTAACTTTTACTTTGTTCGTCTTTGCAGTCACGTAGAATAAACTGCTTGTCTGCATACAAGATTTATAACAAAGGGATTTTCTTCTGCTCATACCTTTTTACAGGATCAGCTAAAACATGTAGAAACATATTTCAGCTGGCTCTGTTAAAGTACCAACAGAAACGTTTTCAGCTAGAATGGTTAACCCCAGCATTTTATTGAACTTTTTCTTTTATATTTATGTTGAAGTGTAATGTGTTTCCTATCAATTCAATGACTAACATTGTTTAAATAAAAAAATAGCCAAGGATATCCTTTTTTTTGTTTTTCTATTCGGCAGCAAACCAGGCAGTGTATGAGCTGACAACAGCACTAATAAACTGCAAGCCAGTGAGCTGGTGAGCAACGGCCTATCACCATGGTGACACATGATGGAACATTACTTTGAGAATAGCCATGCACATTTACAGTACAATAACCCATTGGCCCATCTGGATCTTGGTGTTCTCCTGTAAAGCCTGTTTTATCTCTCCTTAGCTGGATGGGGGTTGTGAGCTTATAAGAACACAGAGCGCCTGAAATACACATACAAAGCAGCGGGAGGTAGATTGGAGTGACGGACGACTGTTATTGCATTTATTAGGAGCTAAAGCTAGGCTGGTTTATACACAGGGGATACCAGGGAAATGGAGAAGACGAAATATAAATCCTGACATTGAGATATACAAAATACAGAAGCTATTAAACCGTATTCATAGGCAGCGATAGGATCCCCTGGACTCGCAAAAAGCTCCACCTGGCTGTTATTTGTAAATGCCTTTGACAAGAGCTTCAAGGAGGGGGCTTGTACAGCATGTGAAGTTGTGTGCTTGAATTACAGCGGCTACCCTACTAATGAAATCGTTTCCTTGCCTTGTACTGAAAAATTAAAAACAAGGTGATGCTGTAGATGTGAATATTGGAATATCAGGTTAGTTTAGTACTCTGCTGATTTTAGTGGCATTATCTTTCCTGCACTGTTGACTGGAGCTGTCTCTCCTATAAATACACTCCAGTCTGAAATGCTAAAAGAGTTCTGCTGCTGGACAGGAATGTTTGTTCTCTGCTGCAAATTGCTTTTGAATTGAAGAACATCATTAAAGAAGGGAATTGTGTAAGTAACATATATTGTAGAAAGTGTAACCCACAGGAAATCTATTGTGTACATTGTAAACATGAAGTGCCTTGTTATTTAAACTAGCTTGCTTTCTTTCTATCAACAGGCACATGTTTTCATGGGATATGATTTATATGCTACGTATATCCTACAGGCAATAATAAGTGTATTAAACAATGCCCAGATTTTCACTAAAGGCATATTTCTGTGTATACCACAGCTGTGAGTGGAACATGCAATTAATTAAAAAGATAAAGCTTAAAACACCCTGGGATTGGTGTCTGAAATCTGTTTCATTCCAGTTGGGTCCTTCATCTATTCCTCACGAATTTGTACGGTACAGCACGGACTTCGCAGTGCTGCAACACAGTTTCAGAGAGGGTACCGCACGGACTTCGCAGTGCTGCAACACAGTTTCAGAGAGGGTACCGCATGGACTTCGCAGTGCTGCGACACAGTTTCAGAGAGGGTACCGCATGGACTTTGCAGTGCTGCGACACAGTTGCAGAGAGGAACGTGCTGGTTATCTTTAGCAAGAATCAAAGCACCTGGGGCAGCACTTAATTATCACATGCATGCATTCAAACAAAAATGAAAGATAACAATGTTTTTTAAATTGTTGCTCAGCCATGACTGGAATTTTCCGAATTACTTCTCAGTGGACTGTCATAGTTACAAATGTCTGAACATTTACCCTGTTTACATTGCCTTTGAGCAATTCTGCTACAAAGTCAGGTCGAACATTTCAGTTCACTGTGCCACAGTATTGCCAAAGGCTTCTTGCAAATGGTTGGCAGTAATGGGGTCATGCCATCCTTTTTGTCCCAACATCTAACACAATACAATTTAAATATTGGTTGATTTTCTGAAACTGGGATTATCAATACACATGTTTGTATGTGCGAGAAAGTCACTGTGTTTTGCCACTAGTCCCAAAAACCCTAACACACCTAACTAAACAAACTATTGCTGATACTGTATTTAAAAGCTTCCAATCAAACAAAGACAACACACAATTAAATAAATATACTTACTAGCGGGGAATGAAATGAAATTGAATTAAATTACATTAAATAAATAAATAAGTTTAACTTAAAATGTTTAAAATGAAGGCCATAGCTATTATATCTGATGAAGGACCCATTCAAATATAATACTGTGCCACTTCATTTAGTACACTTCAGAAGTTAGATGCAGTGACAGGACAGAACAAAAGAGAAATCGAACAATCTCCCATATCTGGCATTCGCTTGGCTGAAAAACATACTGTACACTGGGACAGAAGTGCTACAGTTAATATAGTATGTTTTCTTCAAACTGGGTCAGGAACACCTCAATTAAAAGGGTCACATTGACTCTGTAGACAATCCTTCTATTGATGTAATATGGTAAAACTGGCATTGTGATTTGGATGGGCATGATATCATGATATATATTCAATTTTCAATTCAATTCAATTTTATTTTTATATAGGGCCTTTTGCAACAAGTCGACTACAAAGTGCTTCCCAAAGGCAAGAATAATACATATTAATGAACAACAGTAAGCATTTTAAAAAAGAACAGAATGAAAACAAATCAGTATAAACCGTATTATAAAAATATGATTTTAATCTAGAAAATAAATAAATAAATAAATAAATAATAATAAAATAAATAAAAAACAGTGGGAACAATAAGGGGGCAAGAGGATATATATACATATATATATATACACACACACCAACACATACACACACAATCATCCTACAAACAATAAACTGTATTAGCGTACAAAATAAATCTCTCAGGAGTATTCCAAGACAAAAAAGTCCTTTAATCACATTCTTAATAACATCTGAGGGCTGCCTAAAACTGTGAACACAATTGGAAAGGGCTTTAATGAACATGCCTGACATGTGCACCTGGGCACAGCATTGGCAGTGCTCTTGCATTATATTGAACACGGGTAAATATCCATTTAATTACTTTAGATTGCTGTGCTTTCGAAGAGGTTACATGATTCGTATCTCTGTGAAAGCTCTGCAGGCTAGGGAGATATTACACTGTCAATCACAATGCATTAGTAGTAATTTGTTACAATATTTTATTTACCAAACACAGTCTTTTTAATTAGACACTTCTGTAAGCTATACTATATAATGCCCCGTGTAAACAGCAGACACTCCACGACAAAGCAAGATCAGGCAGACACTAATACAAACAATGGCATGTGTCAGTTCAGATCATGAAGTCACTGAAGGGTACGTGCCAATGGGTCATTAGCAGCCAAAGGTGATGGGTTCTATCACTGGTGATGCCCTTGTGAGCGGTACTGAAACCCTGAGTTTGATCACTGGTGATGCCCTTGTGAGCGGTACTGAAACCCTGAGTTTGATCACTGGTGATGCCCTTGTGAGCGGTACTGAAACCCTGAGTTTGATCACTGGTGATGCCCTTGTGAGCAATACTGAAATCCTGAGTTCTATCACTGGTGATGCCCTTGTGAGCAGTACTGAAACCCTGAGTTCTATCACTGGTGATGCCCTTGTGAGCGGTACTGAAACCCTGAGTTCTATCACTGGTGATGCCCTTGTGAGCGGTACTGAAACCCTGAGTTTGATCACTGGTGATGCCCTTGTGAGCGGTACCGAAACCCAGAGTTCTATCACTGGTGATGCCCTTGTGAGCGGTACTGAAACCCTGAGATCACTGGTGATGCCGTTGTGAGCGATACTGAAACCCTGAGTTCTATCACTGGTGATGCCCTTGTGAGCGGTACCGAAACCCAGAGTTCTATCACTGGTGATGCCCTTGTGAGCGGTACTGAAACCCTGAGTTTGATCACTGGTGATGCCGTTGTGAGCGATACTGAAACCCTGAGTTCTATCACTGGTGATGCCCAGTAAGTGGCCACCCCAAGAGCAGAAGCTTTTAAGCTTCTTTTTTTAAAACGGAAGGTCTTAAATCTAAGATTTAATTTATTGGAGTTGTTCAATTGTAGATGAATGGGGGTCTCACGTATTGATGTTTTTCTAAAGACACCCAGGATGCAGAAACAGCATTATTAATGAATATGTAGGTCTTTAAAATACATCAGAGGGACTCTCCAATTAGATTTAAGTAAATATCAAAGGGAACAGGGTCATGATTTCTGGGTCTATAAGAGAGCCCTGAATGGTTTAATAGCCATTTTCTAGTCAGCGGAAGCGCTCTGTGACAGGCGCCTGTGTAACGATTTTTTTCACAATACTTTGTCTTCATTTTTGCTATATAAGGTCTTTTGCATATACTGTCTTTTCAACATCTATTGATTCATTTAGAGCACTTCTTCTGTTGAAACCAAATGTGATTGTAAAAAAAAGTAAGTATCTTAACTTGTTAACATACAAGTAACCCCCATACACACAGCAACACCCCGGTGTGATATCAGGATTGGGAATGTTGCAATTCTTATTCAAGTGTCTGCACAAATTTACCAGAATGTCCAGCACATAACATGCATGTATATGGTGCTTGAGCTCCCATTCCTGGTAGCATGTATTCAATGTTTCATTATTATTTTGTATTACAATTTGTATAACATGTACCACAGTATGAAACACAGCATAAATTATTACTTACAAGTTCTTTACAATTACTAGCTTTATAAAGTTAATATTGGGAATGTTTCCTCTGTCTAATCAGGGCTATATGTCCACATTAGGACAGCTTTTAAACCACAGGAGTATAGTACGATGGGCATACCCTTATTTTAATCTGACTATACAGCATTAAGCTCCCAATTAAAAAAAAAAGGAGAAAAGAAAACACAACTCTACAGGGAGGTGCATGCAAAGGTTGAAGGGATCAGGAAGGCAGTTTCTCTTGTAAGAAATTCAATTACGCTTCCTTAAAGGTTAGTTTTATAACAAGCTGCTGGTGTCAAGGGTGGAGAACCATTGCAACCAAATATACAGATGCTTGCTTTTCAAAGCAGATTTGATTCTTTTAAAAAGCAAGGACATATTGGGCTTTAATGAACTGATCTAAAAATGCTGGTAGGTCTAAATACCACCTCCCTTTAATCCAGCATTTTGCATATTTTATACAAAGACATGCCCAAAAGAGCCCCACATTTTTGATGACCTTCATCTTGATTATCTTAGTACTGTGGTCCGGCATGGTCTAGATCAATTGAATAGACCCTATTTTGTTTGGCTGTATATACAGTGTGTGTTATCCCAATGGGGTAATATTTCCCAGTGCTGCAGTAACACTAATACGCTCCAGAGCCTTGGACTTTTAATCCCATTCTCAGCTCTGGGGAGGTTTTGAAGTTACTATTCCAACCCCTACATTCTCAAATAGCAGGTAAGGTAATCGCAGTACTGCTGCTTTACATTCTGCTTGCAGTGCCTGTCTTCCGCAGGCTCACAAAATTATATGGGTTTTAAATTATATCGTATTAACTCTATAGCTTGCTCATGGCAAATCTCTTTACCCCTATGAGAACTTGCTTTACCTCTTATTGAAGAGAATGAACTGAAAACAATTGAGAAGAGGCTGTCTGAAAATTGATTCACAGCATTATTTTTTAAGGAGCAAAGTTTTCTTAAAGGAGCACCGGAGCCATTCCAAGACATCACAATCTCTGGCAGAGGACGTGAGCTGTAGCTGATTGCTGTCCACTGCAAGCAAAACCTTTAGATGAACATTATTCACTGCTTTGGACATGTTAGCTAGAAGTGGAAGCAGCCAATTACAGCCTGGGGTTTTCATGGCTACATTATTACCATCTTACTGTTAGATTCTCACCAATAGTGTACTGTTTGATCGATTTTTCCTGGGACGTTGATGAATTGTTTTGTTCTTTAGAAGTCAGCTATATGGGGTGTTTGTTCTTTATGTCTTAACACTAATCTACGGTAGATACCTATTTTCTTTGCTATACTTTGCAAAGCCAGCTTATCATGCCCCTTGAAATGATGTGCGTTTGCTGTAATAACATTATGGATGTCACACTCTGATCTAATTGGCACTTTTCAATGCAGAGAATAAACTTCAGTACGTGGCTGAGTTGACTGTAGCTCCTGGTCTGTAAACTTTAGATTCGTCACTCTGTCCTCCTTGATCGCTGTCAATGTGACAAACTCAGAACCTTACCTACCTTTTCTTTCCAGCGTGCTGTGACAGGCTGGTGAGTGGATAGAGGTCCAGAAACATAAAAATGAAAGGTTTCCAGGCTGGGCGATGCCTTCACTGGTTCAGAAAAATTCAAAAACACAAAACAGCAAACCAAAAAAACAGCAAGCACAACCATCCGCTTGCTTCCTCAGCTCCCTCCTCTCCCTAATGGGAAGCTGAGGCCTCCTTTTATATCAGACGGCTGGGTGCTGATTGATCGTTAATTACTCCAATCAACCCCAGCCACCTGAACATAATACTATAATACGTGTTGAATTCTGCGTGCTGAATTCCGCGCCTTGTGACAACTTGCAAATGAATGACTTAGTTGTGAATTACGTGTGAAAATAATTAGCTTAAGTTTAATTATATTAGCCTTGAAATTGCTTAGTTTGTATTTCTATATTGCAATTTTAGATTGGACTGGACTGGAACAGAGCTACATTTGCAAAAACATGGTCCAGAAATCTGTTTGTTTGTTGTGTGCAAACTTTGTAAAAGATGGCTGTTGACTTTTTGTGTGTACACAGTGGGTGTGGTGACTTCTGGAGCTAATGTTATTCTCATTCACGATAACAAACATTTACTGGTGAGATGCATTTATTAGGACTGCATGCTTGCTGGGATCAGCATTGGCCAGTTGAGTGGCAGTCACTTCATCAGGCTCTTCATCCCCCCCCCCCCCCCCCCCCCCCCCCCGGGTGTGCAGCATTCCTCAACTGCTTTGAGGTGTCTGTTTGTTCTGATTACATTGCACACCTTGCTCTTTACAGACCCTATTGCATACACTTCAGAAGGACACACAATGGTTCTACTGTAAATGGGTAACACATCAATACTCAATGAGTGAGAGAGGACATAAACACAGAGAGGCAAATCCCTGAGTCGTTGGTAACAGCTTACTTACGATGCCAGATTTAATGAAGTCATTTAGTTTTGTTTTAAGGATTAAACATTGACTGTTACTCTGGGGAGCTTTGCTCTATGGTTTGAAATAGACATTTGTGCATTCCAGTGCTGTTTCAAAATTTGCAACTTTGTTTTTACTCATTTATGTGTCAGACAATGTCAGAACTTCCATAAAGTCTTAGGAACATAACAAGTGCAACACTTGTAATATGTTTGTAAATTCTTAATTTCTTGTTTGCATACAAAATGTTGTAGCTCAAGTGTTGTTGCTTGTTCTGATTTCTTTTTTTGAAATAAATTTAGTTGTTGCCAATTATTTTTTTTATTTTCTCCCAATTTAAAATGGCCAATTCTTATTTATTTATGCTCAGCTCACTGCTACCACCCCTGTGCTGACACCCTGGGTTCCTTCAAGAAGCTGCTTGATGAGATTCTGGGATCAATAAGCTACTGACAACCAAACGAGCAAGATGGGCCAAATGGCCTCCTCTCATTTGTAAACTTTCTTATGTTCTTAAGAAGAACACATGCTGTCCTCTGAGGCGTGTGCTGTCACAGCCAACTCCTTCTTTACACACTGTGGATTCACCATATAGTGTGGGAGGACAACGCAGCTCCCAGGCAACTAACAGGCAAGCCCTCAGGCACCCGGACAGACTACAGGGGTTGCTGGTGTGTGGTGAGCTGAGGACACCCTGACCGACCTGGACCCCTCCCCCAGCCGCCTCCTGGGAACTCCCGTCCATGGTTGGCTGTGGAATAGCCCAGACTCGAACCGGCGACGTCCAGGCTATAGGGCACATCCTGCACTCACGCAGAGTGCCTTTACTGGATGCGTCACTCGGGAGCCCCCCTGATTTCTTTTTAATTATATTCAGTGTGTGTTGATGGGAGAATCACAAGCACATTTCAAGTCTGCTGAATTAATATTTAGGTAATTTGTAAAGTTGCCAATTAAATTTCTATCGATGTTGTTTTTTTTCTCTTATAAATTGTTTAAAAAAAAAAAAAAAAAATTGTTTTTAGACTTTTTTGAGTGGTGAACCAGAACTCGCATAACAAGCAAGCTAAGTCACATGACTTGCATCTCCCAGACAACTGTTTGATTCAGCCAGTAGTCCTCTTGATGCATCTGGTCAGGTTTTGTATCTAATACTTGATAAGTCCAAATTGGCTACAAAGGAAGTGCCAGGAGGTGCGTGTAGAGAAGAAATTAACAGGGAGATTGTTACCATCGTGGCTGATTTCTTTCACATAGGGAAAGCATGCATATGACATTTTCTTTATTGCTTTTCTTTTAAGCTATATTGTATTCACTGAAAGCAGAGAACTTTGTTAAATTGAACAATGTTCATCCTGCTTCGGGACACAAGACAAAAGTCTGAAGACACATTGCTTTTTTTTTTTTTTTAAAAAAAAAAACCTATATATTATATATATATATATATATATATATATATATATATATATATATATATATATATATCTGAGAAACACAACGACAGAACCTGGATGTTTGTTTGGCTGTGGTCTCCTTCTTAACCAGATTCCTTTTTATTTGTAATGAGCCTGTGGTTAAATGTGTTTGTTGTTGCTGGTTTCTTTAAAACAAAACACAGTAAGATCCTTCAATCCCGCAGTGACCTTTGGCACATGGCAAGAATTTCTGAGATTGGCCAGGTTTGGAATAAAGCCCCTGAACGCTTGCTTGATTTCAGTGGCTAGCAGTGGGCAGCTGAAGCCTGTAGTGTCAGGCAGTGGAAATGAGACAGGAAACGACCCGATTATGGGTTCTGTCCTCCCACATGTATTATTTATCTAAACTAGAGCAACAAGCAGCCCTGATAGCAGGGTAGCTGGGAGTGCCTCAGGGTAACAGGGACTCATTAAATATAATGATGACTTTTGCTGAGTAGCATAATGGACTGATTTTTCTTGTGTATCATTCCCCCAGTGGTACCCCACCATGTCTGGTGTACAAACAGTAGGCTGCTTTTCCACTCATTATGCTATATTCTTTCCTTCAAAAGAATACATAAGCATGGGCTTTAATTGACACACCAGTCATTTCCATCTTGAAAAGGAGCTGTTTCTACCTTAGCAGGAAGATCTTTAATTGTCCAGATTACCAAAGGCTCACTCTCTCGTCGTTTCTCCCGTGGTCCCCCCAGAGGAGGCTCTGTTTACAGCCCGAGATCTGTGGTGGGTGATTGGTAATGAAAAAACAGACAGAAGAAATTCATCACAGCGTAATGTAATATCAACGTAATAGTGGATATCTTCAACAAAGTTAATTCCCCAGAGTCAACCTGCACATTTAAATGCAGTTTTTTGCCATGTCGACTGAAGAAGGGTAGAGAAGCGCTCTGAGGATTAATAACTTGGGTCGCGACCTTGTTTAATCCAATTCGCTGTTATGCCATGTGGTTTTATTGGACTGTGACATGCATTTGAGGAATAGTAAGATTATTAAGCAGCGGTAACAAAGCTAGAGGCTTCCTCACAATATTCTCTTACACTTTGCTGCCTCTGCACTTTGGGAGTCAGTCCATTAGGTGAACAAGCTCAATAATTATATTTTACCATTATTAATTAACCGAATGAACAGAAAGGAAGTCAATTTAAGACCCTGTTGGGCAGTCATAATAAAATAAGGAAGCACTTTTTATGATGGTTTCGACTCCCTATGAATTTTTAAATGTAAAACAGTAAGCGAGAGATAGAGTGCTCTCCCAGCTTATGGACTGCGCTACTGAAATTCAAACAGGCTTCAGCAAAAGCTTGGCAAAGCAGAGATGTTGTGTCAAAGCACAGAAAAATGATTTCAGTTATTAGAAGTGCCACACCATAAATCTTAAAAATCTTCAATTAAAGTTTAAGTCTGGAAATGAAAAGTGTGCCAGTAAGAGAACACGTTCTCTACTGTGGTGCAGCCAATGGTGCGGAAAGCAACTCCCCCCTCCCCTCAAAACAATGTGATTGGTTTAAGGCTGATGAGGACTGTCATGAAGCCCAATGCACAGTGCAGCCCAGGGTAATTCCACACATTGAATACCCAATGCACAGTGCAGCCTAGGGTAATGCCACACATTGAATACCCAATGCACAGTGCAGGGTAATTCCCCAGGGTAAGGGTAATGCCACACATTGAATACCCGATGCACAGTGCAACCCAGGGTAATTCCACACATTGAATACCCAATGCACAGTGCAGCCCAGGGTAATTCCACACATTGAATACCCAATGCACAGTGCAGCCCAGGGTAATGCCACACATTGAATACCCACATTGCACAGTGCAGCCCAGGGTAATTCCACACATTGAATACCCATGCACAGTGCAGCCCAGGGTACCACACATTGAATACCCAATGCACAGTGCAGCCCAGGGTAATGCCACACATTGAATACCCAATGCACAGTGCAGCCCAGGGTAATTCCACACATTGAATACCCAATGCACAGTGCAGCCCAGGGTAATTCCACACATTGAATACCCAATGCACAGTGCAGCCCAGGGTAATTCCACACATTGAATACCCAATGCACAGTGCAGCCCAGGGTAATGCCACACATTGAATACCCAATGCACAGTGCAGCCCAGGGTAATGCCACACATTGAATACCCAATGCACAGTGCAGCCCAGGGTAATGCCACACATTGAATACCAGTGGACAGTGCTGCCCAGGGTAATGCCACACATTGAATACCCAATGCACAGTGCAGCCCAGGGTAATGCCACACATTGAATACCAGTGGACAGTGCAGCCCAGGGTAATGCCACACATTGAATACCAGTGGACAGTGCTGCCCAGGGTAATGTTATTAAAAGGCACAACAAAGTAAAACTCCAAAGAGGCAGAATTATCTGTATTTCTGAGCAATGAAGAAATAATAATAAACGGCTATTCTAGAAAGAACAAACCCTGCTGCCTGCTGAAACACTCATTTTGCAATATGTTTCAATAAAAAACGTCAGGTCTACAGTGTATCAGTATTGCTCCTGATGCTACTGTATAACTTATTTAAAAACACCCATACTGTGTTAATTTGATCATTTATGGTGCAAAAAAAACACATTTGTCAAGACCATATTCTGGCAATATTCATGCTCTGGCTGGAAAAATAAATGTAAAAAAGTTGCTTGGTCTTGGCCATTCCTGAAATAGGAAGGTGGCTCAATAAATGGCACCCAGATGGCCTGAGCTAATTTAAGGTTCTCTTGATAAGATGCCACGATCACTGGCGTTCAAGCTAGGAGTGGATGAAGAGGGGGTCTGGAGAGGATGGGAGAGGGGGATGACCCCCATGCATTTCTCAAGAGCGTACAACTATATTTAATAAAAGCGCATGTGCTTATCCGACAAAGCCTACAGGCCTGCTGTCATGTGACTTCTGGATTCTGACCCCTCTGGTAGAATGTTGGGTAATCCTTGCAGATCTTAAACAGATTTTTGTGTTGTGCTGCTGGGAAATGGCATAAAAGATGTTGGGCTCTGAGGGGGCAGGCTTGTGGATTATGATGGATGCTTTTTTCATGCAAACCAAATAACATCTCTGCGGAGGAGCTTTCAAGGCAGTAGCCTGATTTGAGTCCCATAAAAAGGGGTTATGAGTCACTGTTATTAAGGTGTAGAGCAGGGTTTAAAGTGACGGTCAATCCACAGACACATACATTTTTAAAGTGGTTCAGGGCACCAGATGCGGCTCTCTGTTACATTGAACTGCGCTGTGTTTATTTATTTCTCACATACAGTACAGATCTAATACTTTAATATGTCTTCAAGCAGCAAATTGTTTTTCAGTGGCCATTCAGTCATATAAATTGCTTTTAAGAAAGATAAAAAGTCAGTTTGTGAATTAAATATAAGTCTGATTCAAGCCTACCATGTGCAGTTAACTACTTTCGTCAGAAATAGGAACCATAAGAGCATAGTACACTACTTCAGATGCACTGTAGATGTATCAAGCAGTTTCAACAATGATCGTTACATGACCGCAACACCGACACTTTATTGGACTATCCAAATTGGGGAGAAAATCAGGGTAAAGAAAATGGGCATGCAAAATAAATAAATCAATAATGACTGATCGCACACGGCAAGATCAAGAACAACGTTGGTTACCTTTACAATGCAGCTAGCCCCTTGACCTTTCTTAAAGCCCAGTATGAATCAAGAAAGACCAACCCCTTTTCAAGTACATGTATACAACATGTATAGTATTAACAAATGTGATCCAAGTTTTTCTTGTATCTCTCAATTAACCCCTTACGATACACAAGGAATTGAGCGGCTGTTCAAAAGTTTTCTTGAAATACGTTTGAGAGTGACTCAAGTGTCACAAGGAGAAAACTGATAATTTTACTCACCAGACCAAACCTGTCGGTACATATTAAATGCAGTTTTGTACACCTCATTGCAAAAATAAGGAAGTTAGCATCATTGTAATTGTGGGACGCTGTGACAGAGACGGAATGGTTCTTGGTGATAGATCTCATCCTCCCGACCTGTGAGGGCGCTGTATAAAGGGAACAGAGACGCGTAATGTAATCGTGAGTGTTTTGTCTTGTCTATTAGACAGCTAACATGATCCAGAGCTGTCGCTAAAGGCCAACACCAAATCCGGACAACATTTCACTTGTATCATGGTTAACTGTATTTGCACCACGAGCACTATAGCACTCACTGTGGACTTGTGAACGTGTTTGTGTTACATATGGGTGTTTAAATATCAGGACTATTATTTCGTGGGGCCAACCCGTGGATTAAACAGAGCAATGCTCAACCCATTGTGTATTGTCTGTTATCATTATTGTTTACTGTTTGTCATCAGACTTTAGATTATAAAAATAAACCTCCATTTCACCAGTACTTTGTTGTCTGTCATTGTCTTGAGCACGGCATCACCCCAACACCTGCGCACAGCCAATCACTTTGTATTAATAAGATTGTTGTTGTATGCATCTTAGAATCTGCTTGCTCTGTTACTAGGAAAACGATTCCCTGCATATATTGAATAAACCAAACTAATATCTGAAGAAAAGGACACTATGCATTTCTTTGATCTAGGTCACATCAAACAACAACTAGTCACTAGTACAAGATCTTCTTCTTCAATGCCTGCTACTATTTTATCTTGTATTTACTATGGCTCACCACAGTAAACATTTAGCAGCAGTGCAATGACACAGCAGAACATTATTTGTCCAGAAATGACTGTTAACAAAACATTTTCAACACCACAGATCAGCAGACAGTAACACATGCTCATCCTTTTCCTGTCCCTTCATTCACAGGGGAGCCTGCAGTCACAAGAGAGAACAACTGCTTGAATGCTGCTAAAGCCTGCAACCTGAACGACACCTGCAAAAAATACAGATCGGCTTACATAAACCCGTGCACCTCTCGCGTCTCCATTGCTGAAG
The DNA here is from genome assembly GCF_017654505.1 of Polyodon spathula. Taxonomy (NCBI): domain Eukaryota; kingdom Metazoa; phylum Chordata; class Actinopteri; order Acipenseriformes; family Polyodontidae; genus Polyodon; species Polyodon spathula. Next base: position 653,943 of record NC_054546.1, read on the forward strand.
TCTGCAACAAGCGCAAGTGCCACAAGGCCCTTCGGCAGTTTTTCGACAAAGTGCCTCCCAAACACAGCTATGGGATGCTCTTCTGCTCCTGCCCTCTGGCTGATCAATTAGCCTGCACAGAGAGACGGCGGCAGACCATTGTTCCGGTGTGTTCGTATGAGGACAAGGAAAAACCAAACTGCTTGTCTTTGCAAGTGTCGTGCAAGACGAATTACATCTGCAGGTAAGATAGCAGCTGGCAGCGGTGTGATTAACAAGTGAGAGGAGAGACGCTTTGCGCTACTGCAAATTACCAGGATTTGGAATTAAAATTTCCACCAAGGTATTGGGCAGGTGCAAAAAAAACAAAAACAAAACTAGACCGCTTGGCTGAGTAATAAAATCCTGTGTAGCAGCTGGCTAATTTTCATGAATCTCTGTACACTTGACTTTTAAGCATAGTGTACTTTTGTTTAAATAAATAACTATAACATGAAGACTAGCCAGCAAATGAGTTAATTTTATTACTTAAAAAAATATTTTATTTATTCCTACTATAATCAAATGTGGCTATACTGATGTCCTGTAAGCATGCCAAAATGTCAGGAAAAATGCAACTGTTAAGCAATATCTCCCATTATCACTAACTTGAATCATGCAAGTCATTCCATGAGATGTCCATGTATGGTTATGTAAGAAACATGCTCTTGAAATAAAAAGCATGATCACATAAGAACATAAGAACATAAGAAAGTTTACAAACGAGAGGAGGCCATTCGGCCCATCTTGCTCGTTTGGATGTTAGTAGCTTATTGATCCCAAAATCTCATCAAGCAGCTTCTTGAAGGATCCCAGGGTGTCGGCTTCAACAACATTACTGGGGAGTTGATTCCAGACCCTCACAATTCTCTGTGTAAAAAACTGCCTCCTATTTTCTGTTCTGAATGCCCCTTTGTCTAATCTCCATTTGTGACCCCTGGTCCTTGTTTCTTTTTTCAGGCTGAAAAAGTCCCTTGGGTCGATACTGTCAATACCTTTTAGAATTTTGAATGCTTGAATTAGGTCGCCATGTAGTCTTCTTTGTTCAAGACTGAACAGATTCAATTCTTTTAGCCTGTCTGCATATGACATGCCTTTTAAGCCCGGGATAATTCTGGTCGCTCTTCTTTGCACTCTTTCTAGAGCAGCAATATCCTTTTTATAGCGAGGTGACCAGAACTGCACACAATATTCAAGATGAGGTCTTACTAGTGCATTGTACAGTTTTAACATTACTTCCCTTGATTTAAATTCAACACTTTTCACAATGTATCCGAGCATCTTGTTAGCCTTTTTTATAGCTTCCCCACATTGTCTAGATGAAGACATTTCTGAGTCAACAAAAACTCCTAGGTCTTTTTCATAGATTCCTTCTCCAATTTCAGTATCTCCCATATGATATTTATAATGTACATTTTTATTTCCTGCGTGCAGTACCTTACACTTTTTTCTATTAAATGTCATTTGCCATGTGTCTGCCCAGTTCTGAATCTTGTCTAGATCATTTTGAATGACCTTTGCTGCTGCAACAGTGTTTGCCACTCCTCCTACTTTTGTGTCGTCTGCAAATTTAACAAGTTTGCTTACTATACCAGAATCTAAATCATTAATGTAGATTAGGAATAGCAGAGGACCTAATACTGATCCCTGTGGTACACCACTGGTTACCACACTCCATTCTGAGGTTTTTCCTCTAATAAGTACTTTCTGTTTTCTACATGTTAACCACTCCCTAATCCATGTACATGTGTTTCCTTGAATCCCAACTGCGTTCAGTTTGAGAATTAATCTTTTGTGCGGGACTTTGTCAAAAGCTTTCTGGAAACCTAAATAAACCATGTCATATGCTTTGCAATTATCCATTATTGATGTTGCATCCTCAAAAAAAAATCAAGCAAGTTAGTTAGACACGATCTCCCTTTCCTAAAACCATGTTGACTGTCTCCCTGTTACCATATAGGTAATTTTCCATTTTGGATCTTAATGACATGACAGATTAATTTGTACAGAAATCTATTATATTAATAGGGCAGGTGTTTGCTCTGCAATGTCTACTTAGGGTACATTAGTTAGGTGTTTTAAGCCATCATAAAACTACAGCAACATAAAAAAGAGTATGAAACGTCTCTGCAGCAGTCTCACTGGTCACTGGTGTGATTGGCTTGAGACCTCGAAGGAGCTGTAAAATAAGTAATGATGACTCGAGCAGCCCCCGAGACTGTGTATACAAAGGGAGCCTGTCACCTGCTGTAATCTGAATGATGGGAGTCAGTGTGACACAAACATTTGAACCCCATTAATACCAATGTCAGTAAGGTCGTTTTCCCTCTCAGGTTACTTCCTGAAGAATGGAACATCATTACTCAAACAAATGTAATCCCAAGCAAGACAGAACAGCCAAGCTGCCATGCTTCATGTCTTCTGAAATTAAGATAGACATCCTGTCTAATAAATGCCCTTAGGAAGGCAAAACATTTAGAAGCTGTTCTGAATTCAACTTAAAGAGCTCTTTGTGAAGGTTTGAACAGCAACTGTCAATTCTGTATACTCGAGTATTAATTGAAGGCTCCTTTCTGCCAAAAAGGGATGACAGCACGACCACATTATCATTATGCATTGTTACTTGCAATTCTTAATGCTACAACTACATATCCTGAGCTGCTGGAATACAGCTTCCCTATTTGTGATCTACACAATAGACCTAATTTAAAGCATTTAAATGTAATAATAATAACATAAAATAAAACTATGTGGAAAATTCCAAAATAAAACTATTCAAATGCAAATGGAAAATGTCAGCTTTGTAAAGAAGCCATCCATAGAAGGCTGTTGCAGGGTTTTCTATATGGCTATGTCTAAAATGGGTTAATGGGCTGTTGTATATGTTAACTGAAAAAAGTTATCCCCCTCTCTCTAAATCCTGTTGGTTAACCCATCTTAATCTGATTCTGCAGAAGGTTATTTCATGGGTATTAAAGAGGACAATTACTCCAAGAAATCATTACTGCAATGTTCTGGGTTCTTGAAGAAGAGCACTTAATCTTCCTGTAAGTGTGTCAATAACAGTGACATCCCTGTTTTTAAATTGTTAAATGATCCTAGTATTGAAATGGAATGAAGCCTAAATTTCCAACTTAATTGCAGTTTGAAAATGAAAGACTGGCAATAATTCTATCCAAACATGCAAAAAGAAGATGTTATTTTTTTTTTGTTTGTTTGTTAGTTTTTTTTTTTTAATCTATTCATAGCTTATTAAAATTTGATTGCAGAATTGCTGAAAGAAAAGTTGATAAAGCCCACAAGTAATGAAGCGGAAAGCAGTTATTGTTTCTGTCATTATTGTTAAAAAGCCACTGAAATGCTTGGAGCACCAATAAAAACGACATTCGTTTACAAAAACAAGGAGAGATCTGATTTAATTTTTTGGGTTCATCTTAAATTACTGTTCACCTGCTGTTCAGATGTCCACAGTGAATGTGCTCTCACTGTAGCCTTTCCCTGTGTTTAAATACTCTGATGTACCAATAGCTCAAGCTGAGGTAGGATCTGACAGCAGCATATCCTGGCTCTCAGTTCAGGCTACAATGTAATCAAGCAAATCTGCAGCTGTGAATGGGTGACAAAAAGCCATTCTTGCGCAGACACCAACATCTTTGCTGCAACTGGAAGAAAATGCTTTTTTTTAATGTGTTCCAGGTCTAGGCTTGCAGATTTCTTCTCAAGCTGTCAGCCTGAGCCCCTCTCCATGAGTGGCTGTCTAAAGGAGAACTACGCAGACTGCCTGCTCGCCTACTCAGGGCTTATTGGTAAGATCCTATCAACGCTGTCTTAGCACTAGGGCACCCTGCTTAAAATCGTCGAGAGAGGTCTTGAAATGCTGATCATCATTCCTTTCACAAGTGGTTGTGATGCATTGCCGCTTGGGGGGTCGCTGTGAGGGGTCCTTGGCGGAAAGTTCGGCTGCAGATTCATTGAGAGGCCACAAACACACAGACATGCAAGCACTTCAGGGAATTCAACTGAAGGCTTTTATTATATCTCATGAGTTATACATAAATGGGTTCCCTTCTGTAGCAGTATCAATCCTATACATATTGGTGTTAGGCAAACTGTCTCTACACCCATAACATAATAAAGGACTAGTGCAGCAACAAAACACACATCCTCCATTTACACCCAACTCTCTCTCTCACTCATTAGAATCTCGTGTGACCTTTAAGATGATGGAACACAAAGCCACTTTTTCAGGAACAGTGGCTTGAAACCTGGTTCCAGGAGACTGAGAGACCTAGTTTGAGGAAACTTTGCTGTATCAAACCCCATGTCTCCCCTGGTGTGCTGTGCAGTGCCCTGAAATCCAGTTTCCTGAAACCAAGTTCCAAGACACAAAGTGGCTTCGTGTTGCCTCAGGTTTAGTCTCTCGCACGAGACACTGTCACGTCTTAAAGCTACAGCACGCAAACCTGATAACATATTCATCACATGGTGTCGCAAGCAAGGTGGTGAATATGTAGTTAAGGAAGATTATGCTGTGCTGATCCTTATTTCTGGTTTCTCAACAGGCACAGTCGTGACTCCAAACTATCTTAAATCCAGCAGCATCAGTGTTTCCCCGTGGTGCGATTGCAGTGCCAGCGGGAACAACAAGGAAGAGTGTGACAAGTTTGTAAACTTCTTCAAGGATAACGCATGCCTTAGTAAGTGGGGAGGCTCACCAGAGCTCCTTTCAATACACCCAACAGAATAGTCTATGTTTTTATTCTAGTTCATACAGTTTTAAACAGGTAACAGGTAACAGCCAAGCAGCATGTTTCATTCTCCAAAAACAGGATTTCAAACAGTTCAGTGATGCACAGTTGAATGGCTAATTTTGATTTGCATGTTTGTATCTGCCTAGTCTTCCACTAGCTCAAGACCATTTATTGCAACTGCTTTGGTGACTTGAGGGCAATTAAATCACCCAGAAATGATGGGAAGTCACACTGACATCCCATGCTTACAGTCTATGACTTCGTCTGCAGCACTTTGTAATGCAGTACATCTAACCAGTGAAATATATGGAGCGGTACACTTAAATACATTGGCCTAATAAACAAGCTACACATTTTGCAGCACCAAATATTTCGGGACAGAGAGCTTCTGGTGTTAAAAGTCTTTTTTTCTTCTTCTTTAACAAGATAGCGAATGAGGCAAAGCATCGGAAGGCTGTTTATTCTAGCAGTAATGCTGACTGAAGAACCATAATCACTGCTCATTCGTTGATGTCTGGAGGCTAGATTGTAGATTTCACAAGCAATCCGGCAGAAATGAAGGAACCTCTAAACTCAAACTCAAAGTCTGTTCTCATCTGATTAAAATCCTTGTTTGCTAAATCATTGTTGACAAATGGGAGTGTGTGCGTTTCCTCCTGTCACCGCAGTCCTGCTGTCTCGGGTGAAAGGCATTCTGATTAATATCAGGCACATCGCAGGCTGCATTTACACCAGGAATACAGCAACTGATTGGACTGATTCAGCTCAAAGAGCCCAATTCATCTGAGCACTGGCCATTTTATTTAAACCACTCAACCCTGCTGTTAACAACTGCCCTCTCAATGTTCCATAAAAGTAGTTATTTCATGAGCCCAGAGTTTCTTATCCCTCGCTGTGGATAGATATCCCCAGGAACAAGAAGTGTATGTAATGAAGGAGCCTGTCTTTACCACTTTAGACATCTCTAAAGAACCGCTTATCCAGTTGTGATTAAACTTTGTTTTAGCACAAGAATGGCAACTATTAGAGTCTGAAACTGAAAGAGAAACTGAGCCTACATTTGCCTACAGCTTTATTTATCACAAGGTATTGAAAACTAGTATTATCTGGTGACATACTTTGAGGAACCTGTGTATTTGTCTACATTGCCAAGCATACAGTTTTGCATGGATATCTTCTCTGATTTTTCAGTAACACCCGTAGCAGGGGAACATATTTTATTATTGAACTTGTCATCTTTGTTCTTTCTGTTAAGGGTTTTATAACACGTAGTGTAACACAGGTCTTGTTGGAGGGGAGTATTTTGCTGAACTGTTTAGGGTTTCAGGGTAAGAAGACACTTTGGCTGGATTATGCTTAATTGTCTTGGTGTCCCAGAACAAAAGTTGACCTTTGGTTTGATGTTAAAAATAAGATTTTATTAATCTTTACGTCACCCTCATGGCAGTAACTAGCTATGAGGACATGAGGTCTGTCGGTTTGCTGTGTAACACAGATTTTGAGGCTGGATAGTAAATACCAAGCAGTCAAATAAATATTGCAGCTAGAGCTTGAAACCTAAGTTTGACCTTAGTAGAAAGTTAGCTCTGGTTACGATGTTGGTCACCATGAATAGTCTTAAGAGGCAAACATTAAGATTATTAAACGGTCTGCTGCATTCAGGGGATATTTGTCATATTTTATTTTAAAGCCGGTAAAAAGATTGCAGAAGCGTAATTAAAGTTTTATCCTAAGCTAAGTGGAATACAACCCACACTTAGGAGCTTGGCTGCTTACCCTGGTGATCTGCATGTGAAAGACTGATTCTGTAAAGAAAGAAGGGAATTTGTTTAACTGTCCTGGAGGTACTGCAGTCAAGAATGCTGAACAAAATAGTCATTGGACAGCCTTGCTGGAATAAGGACCTTTGTATTTCATTAGTAAGAGATACAACACAATGGCCCTGCCTGTCCTGCTTCCATAATGACTTTTAGACAAGTGCTGTGTGTAAGTGTTGTAACTGAAGTTCTAAATGGGAGGCCTGGAAGACAAAAAGATGACTGTTACAGTCCTGCAGCTCTGCAGTACATCTCTCCATTCACAATGCAGGACAGTACATCTCTCCATTCACAGTGTATGAGAGACAGTACATCTCTCCATTCACAATGCAGGACAGTACATCTCTCCATTCATAGTGTATGAGAGACAGTACATCTCTCCATTCACAATGCAGGACAGTACATCTCACCATTCACAGTGTATGAGAGACAGTACATCTCTCCATTCACAATGTATGAGCGGCAGTACATCTCTCCATTCACAATGCAGGACAGTACACCTCTCCATGCACAGTGTATGAGAGGCAGTACATCTCTCCATTCACAATGCAGGACAGTACATCTCTCCATTCACAGTGTATGAGAGACAGTACATCTCTCCATTCACAATGTATGAGCGGCAGTACATCTCTCCATTCACAATGCAGGACAGTACACCTCTCCATGCACAGTGTATGAGAGGCAGTACATCTCTCCATTCACAATGCAGGACAGTACATCTCTCCATTCACAGTGTATGAGAGACAGTACATCTCTCCATTCACAATGTATGAGCGGCAGTACATCTCTCCATTCACAATGCAGGACAGTACACCTCTCCATGCACAGTGTATGAGAGGCAGTACATCTCTCCATTCACAATGCAGGACAGTACATCTCTCCATTCACAGTGTATGAGAGACAGTACATCTCTCCATTCACAATGTATGAGCGGCAGTACATCTCTCCATTCACAATGCAGGACAGTACACCTCTCCATGCACAGTGTATGAGAGGCAGTACATCTCTCCATTCACAATGCAGGACAGTACATCTCTCCATTCACAGTGTATGAGAGACAGTACATCTCTCCATTCACAATGTATGAGAGGCAGTACATCTCTCCATTCACAATGCAGGACAGTACATCTCTCCATGCACAGTGTATGAGAGGCAGTACATCTCTCCATTCACAATGCAGGACAGTACACCTCTCCATGCACAGTGTATGAGAGGCAGTACATCTCTCCATTCACAGTGTATGAGAGGCAGTACATCTCTCCATTCACAATGCAGGACAGTACATCTCTCCATGCACAGTGTATGAGAGGCAGTACATCTCTCCATTCACAATGCAGGACAGTACATCTCTCCATTCACAGTGTATGAGAGACAGTACATCTCTCCATTCACAATGTATGAGCGGCAGTACATCTCTCCATTCACAATGCAGGACAGTACATCTCTCCATTCACAGTGTATGAGAGACAGTACATCTCTCCATTCACAATGCAGGACAGTACATCTCTCCATTCACAGTGTATGAGAGACAGTACATCTCTCCATTCACAATGTATGAGAGGCAGTACATCTCTCCATTCACAATGCAGGACAGTACATCTCTCCATTCACAGTGTATGAGAGGCAGTACATCTCTCCATTCACAATGCAGGACAGTACATCTCTCCATTCACAATGTATGAGAGACAGTACATCTCTCCATTCACAATGTATGAGCGGCAGTACATCTCTCCATTCACAATGCAGGACAGTACATCTCTCCATTCACAGTGTATGAGAGGCAGTACATCTCTCCATTCACAATGCAGGACAGTACATCTCTCCATTCACAATGCAGGACAGTACATCTCTCCATTCACAATGTATGAGAGGCAGTACATCTCTCCATTCACAATGCAGGACAGTACATCTCTCCATTCACAGTGTATGAGCAGCAGTACATCTCTCCATTCACAATGCAGGACAGTACATCTCTCCATTCACATGTATGAGACAGTACATCTCTCCATTCACAATGTATGAGAGGCAGTACATCTCTCCATTCACAATGCAGGACAGTACATCTCTCCATTCACAATGTATGAGAGACAGTACATCTCTCCATTCACAATGTATGACAGGCAGTACATCTCTCCATTCACAATGCAGGACAGTACATCTCTCCATTCACAGTGTATGAGAGGCAGTACATCTCTCCATTCACAATGCAGGACAGTACATCTCTCCATTCACAGTGTATGAGAGACAGTACATCTCTCCATTCACAATGTATGAGAGGCAGTACATCTCTCCATTCACAATGCAGGACAGTACATCTCTCCATTCACAGGACAGTACATCTCTCCATTCACAATGTATGAGACAGTACATCTCTCCATTCACAATGCAGGACAGTACATCTCTCCATTCACAGTGTATGAGAGACAGTACATCTCTCCATTCACAATGTATGACAGTACATCTCTCCATTCACAATGCATGAGAGGCAGTACATCTCTCCATGCACAGTGTATGAGAGGCAGTACATCTCTCCATTCACAATGCAGGACAGTACATCTCTCCATTCACAGTGTATGAGAGGCAGTACATCTCTCCATTCACAATGTATGAGAGGCAGTACATCTCTCCATTCACAATGCAGGACAGTACACCTCTCCATGCACAGTGTATGAGAGGCAGTACATCTCTCCATTCACAATGCAGGACAGTACATCTCTCCATTCACAGTGTATGAGAGACAGTACATCTCTCCATTCACAATGTATGAGCGGCAGTACATCTCTCCATTCACAATGCAGGACAGTACATCTCTCCATTCACAGTGTATGAGAGGCAGTACATCTCTCCATTCACAATGCAGGACAGTACATCTCTCCATTCACAGGACAGTACATCTCTCCATTCACAATGCAGGACAGTACATCTCTCCATTCACAGTGTATGAGAGGCAGTACATCTCTCCATTCACAATGCAGGACAGTACATCTCTCCATTCACAGTGTATGAGAGACAGTACATCTCTCCATTCACAATGCAGGACAGTACATCTCTCCATTCACAATGCAGGACAGTACATCTCTCCATTCACAGTGTATGAGAGACAGTACATCTCTCCATTCACAATGTATGAGCGGCAGTACATCTCTCCATTCACAATGCAGGACAGTACATCTCTCCATTCACAATGTATGAGAGGCAGTACATCTCTCCATTCACAATGCATGGACAGTACATCTCTCCATTCACAATGTATGAGAGACAGTACATCTCTCCATTCACAATGCAGGACAGTACATCTCTCCATTCACAGTGTATGAGAGGACAGTACATCTCTCCATTCACAATGCAGGACAGTACATCTCTCCATTCACAATGTATGAGAGACAGTACATCTCTCCATGCACAGTGTATGAGAGGCAGTACATCTCTCCATTCACAATGCAGGACAGTACATCTCTCCATTCACAGTGTATGAGAGGCAGTACATCTCTCCATTCACAATGCAGAGACAGTACATCTCTCCATGCACAGTGTATGAGCGGCAGTACATCTCTCCATTCACAATGCAGGACAGTACACCTCTCCATTCACAGTGTATGAGAGGCAGTACATCTCTCCATTCACAGTGTATGAGCGGCAGTACATCTCTCCATTCACAATGCAGGACAGTACACCTCTCCATGCACAGTGTATGAGAGGCAGTACATCTCTCCATGCACAGTGTATGAGAGGCAGTACATCTCTCCATTCACAATGCAGGACAGTACATCTCTCCATGCACAGTGTATGAGAGGCAGTACATCTCTCCATTCACAATGCAGGACAGTACATCTCTCCATTCACAGTGTATGAGAGGCAGTACATCTCTCCATTCACAATGCAGGACAGTACATCTCTCCATTCACAATGTATGAGCGGCAGTACATCTCTCCATTCACAATGCAGGACAGTACATCTCTCCATTCACAGTGTATGAGAGGCAGTACATCTCTCCATTCACAATGTATGAGCGGCAGTACATCTCTCCATTCACAATGCAGGACAGTACATCTCTCCATGCACAGTGTATGAGAGGCAGTACATCTCTCCATTCACAATGCAGGACAGTACATCTCTCCATGCACAGTGTATGAGAGGCAGTACATCTCTCCATTCACAATGCAGGACAGTACATCTCTCCATTCACAGTGTATGAGAGGCAGTACATCTCTCCATTCACAGTGTATGAGAGACAGTACATCTCTCCATTCACAATGTATGAGAGGCAGTACATCTCTCCATTCACAATGCAGGACAGTACATCTCTCCATTCACAATGTATGAGAGTACACCTCTCCATGCACAGTGTATGAGAGCAGTACATCTCTCCATTCACAATGTATGAGAGGCAGTACATCTCTCCATTCACAGTGTATGAGAGGCAGTACATCTCTCCATGCACAGTGTATGAGAGGCAGTACATCTCTCCATTCACAATGCAGGACAGTACATCTCTCCATGCACAGTGTATGAGAGGCAGTACATCTCTCCATTCACAATGCATGACAGTACATCTCTCCATTCACAATGCAGGACAGTACATCTCTCCATTCACAATGTATGAGAGGCAGTACATCTCTCCATGCACAATGTATGAGCGGCAGTACATCTCTCCATTCACAATGCAGGACAGTACATCTCTCCATTCACAGTGTATGAGAGGCAGTACATCTGTATGCAGGACAGTACATCTCTCCATGCACAGTGTATGAGAGGCAGTACATCTCTCCATTCACAGTGTATGAGAGACAGTACATCTCTCCATGCACAGTGTATGAGAGGCAGTACATCTCTCCATTCACAGTGTATGACAGTACATCTCTCCATTCACAATAAAGAGACAGTACATCCTGTCTCATTGTACACTACAGTTTTGCATGTTAAGCAGTACATCTCTCCATTCACAATACCAGGACAGTACTGTGATCTCCAGCTATTGCAAGTGTAATCAGAGGCACTACATCTCTGTATGCCAGTAACCCAGGCACTGAATCCAGAGATGCAAAGCTCAAGGAATCTGTACAATTGAATGCAGATTTCAGTACATCTGTCCAGCGAACAATTGCACAGACAGTACATCTCTCCATGCACTGAGGTAAGCAGTGACACAGTACATTTCTCCATTCACAGTGTATGCAATGTGGCAGATCTACATACACATGTATATCTATAAAGATATCAGTGGTATGAAAAGTATGCCATGTCTTCGTTTAATGTTCTTTAACATTATTATAGATTGTTGATAATGTTTTAAAATTATACCTAGAATAACAGACTTAAGGGACTAGTTGCTGTCTGCAATAAAAACATATGTAGCTTTTTAAAAATACAATGGTTTAACACAATCCCATGTACAGATGTGTTGTCTGGAACGGGTTTTAGGTACAGTCATGACATTCTGACTTCAAAAAACCAATACATGCAAACAGGCCTGAGAAAACACTCGACTGCCGTTACAAAACAGTGCCAGGGTTAACCTGGCAATGAATGAAAAGTGGGAATGAAAAGCACACACCGATGCACCTGGAAGCACCTGCTTTGTGGTACTGTGGGTAGCATGTGGAACACAACAGTCCACTCTGAGGTGTAAGAAAGGCATGCTCAGCTGGTTTCAGGAAAGCTGTCCTCTCCAGACAGGGTCACTACTCTGTACGTACAGTTTGGTTCAGCGATAGGTGGTCAGCTAACTGCAGGGAGCTCCTCAGAGTGGATCATATAGTGATGTACTTTCTCTCTCCGAGGACAGAGCAAGTTCAAGGGGTGCTGCCGGGGGCTGTCCACTGTCATTCTTCATTAGGAAAGCTGTTCACAGAGAAATACAAGTCCTTTTAGATACTAAAATCCTTGACTTCCAGCATGCAAGCATCAATCCAGCATCCTACTGTACTTCTCATGTGGAAGTAAAACCCTCATCATGATAACAGTAACCCCAACCTGATTGTAATGGGTAGTTTGAACTGTTCTGGGTAACACTTTACATGAAGTGTCTACTTACTGTGTATTTACAGAGCACTTAGATAATACATACTTACACATAACTACAGTGTTGTTATCTATAGTTACAATGTACATAATGTGTACATTTTTTTCTTGATATAACCCTCATCCTAACCCTTTTCTGAACAAGTTGTGTACAGTACTTACCAATGTCATGCAAAAAGATTTACACAGACTAGAACTCTATATGATAAGCAGCAATCTGCTGTACATCACCAGCAGAGTTTGTGAAGAGTGCCAGAACAAATGAATGAGGTCTGGAAAGACTGAACTTGCTTACATTTTAACATTGCATTGCTATTCTAAATACAATAACAAGTATGTATTCTAATCCTTTTGTTTTATATGTGAAACAGTTAATGCATGGATCATTGAACATCACCAGTTACAGTACTTAACCAAAAAGGGAATGGTAAAGTTGAACAGAGACAAAGGCCTTTCAGAGCTGAATTGCTGATGTTTTTCCATAAAGCTAATTTTGTTCGTGTTGGCACTTTTATCATCTTGATCAGTTGCATCCCCTGGCATCTCTTTATGCCTGTTCTGTCTTCCTTGCAGGGCATTCAATTCAGGCATTTGGTAATGGCACGGATGTGAATGTATGGCAGTCCAGGTCTCCTGTGCACACCACAGCTTCCACAAGCACTCCGTCCCACAAGGCCCGAGAGAGAGCTCAATCCCCTGTGGATGAGCAGAACCACATCAATGAGATCAGCACCGCTGAGGAAGCCAACCTCTATCCTATCTGTGCAAATTTACAGGTAAGGGATTACACCATTAACAGGAACACTGATGTCTTTTGAAGAGAAGCCCTTTTCATGTTTGCTCCTCTTGCTTTGGGGTCTGCACATGTTATCAGTTGGCACATCCCCACAATTAGAGCTGAAACTCAAGAACACTAGCGAGTCACCTGGTGAAGCCACGACTGGAGGAGCCATGTAGTCAGGGGGGCACATTTTTTCAATCACAGGAAAACTTTAATCTGGGTTGAGAATTATTATTATAATATTTTATTTGGGACCTTTAAGGTCCACCGATAAAGCCTATTTCAAGAATGAGTTTCTATGAATCTCTAAAGCAGCTGCAGTTACGTTAGCTGGGTGTGTGGTTTCTACCTGCCTTGGCACCAGGGAATCTTGTGGCAGGCTGGCTTCCTCCCTGCCCCCTTCCAGCTGGTTTGATAGGAAAACCCTGCTCTTATGAAATCCAGTTATTAGCTTGTGACAAGTTGTCAGCTTCTCCAGTCTCCCATCTATTTTAATGGAGAAAGGGATTGAGTAAAAACATTGTAGATCTTACTGCCACCTTCACTTTTAAGAAGAAAAAGATAGATACTGAGGGGGAAGGTTGCAATAGAAAATGAGTCGTATGTATGCTTCCAAGTGTTTTACACTCAACACTCATTCCACCCACCCAGAAGCTGAAGCTCTGAAGCCCACATTCTGCCAACATACACAAGAGCAGCAGACAGTAGTTTAGCAAATATAAATGACTGCAGTGCTTTAGTTCAGGGTCTGTCTGTCTGTCTGTGTGATTGAAGCCTAAGGCAGGTAAAGTAAGTATTAATTAATAACCCAGATCTATTCAAAACAGACCCCAAACCTAACAAGCAATCATTGTTAAAGGGCTGTGTTATGAAGCCCCACAGGGTTGGCAGAAGTGAAGAAAGAATAATGAGCAGCTATGCATTCTTGTTGTGTTGAAATCATATCTTCTGTCCTCCACTCTGGGCTTGAATACAGTTACATTAGACGGTTTATTTTTCAATCATCAATACCACAGGAAAGGTGTAACAACAACTGTTAACAAATACAACGCATGTCTGCTTCAAGCAGAGTGGATCATTCTGCATGCAGATCCTTTGTACTGTGCAGCCTGTTTCGTCGCTTGCTTGTTATTTTTAAGAAGTGACGTGTATAGACAAAAGAAGAAACGTGACTGATGGGTATAAAATGTCACAGCAATGACTAAATCCTACTTCCCCTCCCCTCCCTTCCCGTCCTGAGGCCTGAACTTGGGGTATTCAGTAAACTGCCAGGTTGCTATGTCAGAACTAAATGGCAGTCATAGTAACATGAAGATTGACACCTTTTAGTTGCAGCAGACTGATGCTGACACATTTCTATAAATGAGATGAGAGCTGAACCGAGAACAGTTTGCTTAAGATCAAAGTGCTCTCACACAAGGCTGGTTTCCAGTGCGCGAGCATGTGGGGTATTTTAAACTTGGACACAGTGGTTCCCTGTAAGCTAACAGCAATTCACAAGGACACTGAAACTGTCACTTGCTTTTCCCTGACTGTGGCGTGAGCAGACACATCTAGAGATGGATGCAAAGGATGCAAAAGCTGTTTTTATTTTTTTAATGCAAATCATTTGAATCTATGATTCTGGGTTCCACTGTAACATAGTAAGCAAGACAACAGTCCAACCGTGACAAAGACATGACAAAGACATTTCTGTAACATGTTGAGAGAGGGAGTGACTAAAAGCTGTGAGCTCTTTGACCTGTACTTGCCTTGCTTTGGTTACTCCTCTCACAAAGCTGCCATGTAGCATCAGCTTCATGCATTCAATAACAGAGCACTCAGGAGAGCCAGCTACACTGCCTACCATGCACTCCCATACAGAAGAATTGTTTGGATTGGAATGTCCAGCTTCATATTACAAAAACAAAAAAAGGCTTCAAGACAAACAAATATAGGACATCTGCATTAGGGATTAAAGTAAAGTTTATTGTCTGGTTCTTATATATAAAAAAAGAAAACTGAAAAGCAACAGACATTCATAGGCAAACACGGAAAGCTAGCTGACCTTTCATGTATTCCTGAGACTTTTTTTTCATTTTTAATTGAAGAACCTTTTCCCATGTAATCTAATCATGCTGCAGAGGTGATTAGAGGCAGCAGTGCATCCAGATGTCTGCCTTCATTTAAAAAGGTGTGAAATTCACACAGCTCATATTTACTCACCAGTGGGACACTTCAATAACTTACAATAGTACCTGAACTGAAAGTTAGACGTGAGGGGACAGCCGGAGCAGATGGGTCCATTACAAGGCATGCTTCATCACTCTAAGACTAATGTCAACCACCCTTTCTGTTTTCCTGCAGGCTCAGAAAATGAAGTCCAATGTAACAGTGGAGGAGACAGTCCAGTGTGAGGTAAGCACCTGTACATTAATACAAACATATGACATGGTTTATAGTATAAATCCGCTATATGTTTTCATTGATCGGAAATACAGATCGCTATGCCAGTATCAGGAGCAGCTCATTAAATGCATGATATTCACGGAGCAATGCAGTTTGGGGTGGGATGGTGTTCTGGGAGCAATGCAGTTTGGGGTTGCATGGTGTTCTGGGAGCAATGCAGCTTGAGGTTGGATGGTGTTCTGGGAGCAATGCAGCTTGAGGTTGGAGGTTGTTCTGGGAGCAATGCAGCTTGAGGTTGGATGGTTTTCTGGGAGCAATGCAGCTTGGGGTTAAAATGCTTTGTTTTTGTTTCTGCGGACATTAAATACCATGACCAATTATCTTAAAAAAGAAAAACAAAAAATAATTTCACCTCCACATTGTTTCCTGTTGTTTTTCTAAATGAAAGCAGTTAGGTAGTTCAAGCCAGCCAGAAATCTATTGTTATTTGCTGTTTTCCTGTGACGTATGAAATCGGTTTATTGTTGCGCTTCGGTATGTTTATGTACTGCTAGACTGACCACTTGAAGTTCATTAAATGTCATAGCATGCTAGGAATGTGCATCATTGTATTGAATGACATTTAGTGCTCTGCCCCGATGTCAAAAGAACTATTAGTCAAGTGAACTCATACTGTTCACCCAAGCAATGGATTTCTCAACCCACTTGGAACCCTTTTTGTTCCTGTTTATCCTTTTTTTAAAGAGAGAAAATCAAATAAAACAATAAAAGCATAACATGTATATAGAAAAATATATACAACACTTACAGTAGAATGCTGATTAAAAGTACTGGAATATATATATTAAAAAAGAATGTAATTACTGAAAGTATTTTATTTTCCAGTAGAAGATGTTGCATACTTTTCATATGCACTGCAATGTCATTCCATAGTAAGAGAGAATGTATATGAGTACCAGAATAGAGTCTCAATGTCTTTATGGAACTGATCAACCCCAATATAGTGGCATATTGTCATATAGTGAGTATTGTCAGTAAGTTAACCCTTACAGACCCATCTTGTAAGGGAAAGAACCCAATTAATTTTGACTCCCCTTTTTACCCTCTGCAGGTTGTCCGGAATGGTGAAGCCAGTTCTTCGGATCACGTCATGTCAAAGAATTCTTCCAGGGCGTCCACACCGTTCAATTTGAGTTGCATTCTGCTGATTCTCAGTGCCATGGTGCACTCTGCCTTCCTGGCTTTCGACTCAGCAGAAACATTATAACCACACATTAAAAAAAGAAAGCAAAAGGACCTGTAAAAAAACAAACAAAAAAAAAGCAAAAAAACAAAAAAAAAGCAAAGCGTAGTGTGCTCCCAGTCTCCTGTTGTATTGTTTCCCAGAATTCTGGTTCTAGAAGCTATGTTGAGGCACCCTGACGTGGTTTCATTGGAACTGGTATTTAGGGGCAATGTGAATACTTGATACAGGGCTACATTGCAAACCACAATGTCTTGTGGGCCTGTGGTCTATCAAAGGATATTGTTAGTGCTGTATAGTAACTGGGTTTAAAACTTGGAATGGGAAGGAGGCAGCATTTTGTATTGTTGAAATCCTTGTTTGTGTTGTGGTTTTGCTTTTCGAAACTGGGTGGAGGAGAGAGAGCACAGCAGGGGCCCGCGAAGGCGTCATGCCCTGAAAGAATTTGGCTGAAGAGGGGAGAGGACTTCACAAAATCTTCCTATTTGATTGAAAAAAAAAAAAAGCGTTCTCCAACTTGTAATGTTTATGTAACGGGTCCTGCATTCATGCTGCTGAGAAAAGGGTTTGTGTCTCACACCACTGTGATGTGTTTCTCAGTTTTAATCCACTCATCAAGAATTCAATGTATGCTGTGTTAGAAATACTCGCTTCAGTGCTTTATTTTCTGATTTACTTTCGATTGACAAAAAGTACTAAACTAACTAAATGTGTGTACATTTTTAGCAGTATATATTTACTGTTATCCCAACTGAAGAACTAACCATTATATTGTAAAGTGACTGTAATGACTCTGTAGTCAATGTATCACAGTTTAGCTTAACTGTTATGAACAGTAACACATGCCCTGAAATTTTGTTATAACTGCAACACACATTTTACACTTAAATACTGCCCTGTAGTGGGTTCACCCCCCATTAACGATGGATACGTCTATATATATATATCTATGTTATAACTATATATATATATATATAAATACTGCCCTGTAGTATATATATATATATATATATATATATATATATGTGTGTGTGTGTGTGTGTGTATATGTGTGTGTGTGCGTGTGTGTGTACTGTACGACAGCTGATGTCAAAATCACTTCATTATTTTTTAATGCAATCAGTTATATAAACACGTATAATGACTACTTTACAGAAACATTGGCCTAAATGAACTGGCAATCTAACTGCTCTGTATAAATGAACATGAACACAGAGTGAGACTCTAATCTAACTGCTCTGTATAAATGAACATGAACACAGAGTGAGACTCTAATCTAACTGCTCTGTATAAATGAACATGAACACAGAGTGAGACTCTAATCTAACTGCTCTGTATAAATGAACATGACCACAGAGTGAGACTCTAATCTAACTGCTCTGTATAAATGAACATGAACACAGAGTGAGACTCTAATCTAACTGCTCTGTATAAATGAACATGACCACAGAGTGAGACTCTAATCTAACTGCTCTGTATAAATGAACATGAACACAGAGTGAGACTCTAATCTAACTGCTCTGTATAAATGAACATGACCACAGAGTGAGACTCTAATCTAACTGCTCTGTATAAATGAACATGAACACAGAGTGAGACTCTAATCTAACTGCTCTGTATAAATGAACATGACCACAGAGTGAGACTCTAATCTAACTGCTCTGTATAAATGAACATGAACACAGAGTGAGACTGTAATCTAACTGCTCTGTATAAATGCACATGACCACAGAGTGAGACTCTAATCTAACTGCTCTGTATAAATGAACATGAACACAGAGTGAGACTCTAATCTAACTACTCTGTATAAATGAACATGACCACAGAGTGAGACTCTAATCTACCTGCTCTGTATAAATGAACATGAACACAGAGTGAGACTCTAATCTAACTGCTCTGTATAAATGCACATGACCACAGAGTGAGACTCTAATCTAACTGCTCTGTATAAATGAACATGACCACAGAGTGAGACTCTAATCTAACTGCTCTGTATAAATGAACATGACCACGGAGTGAGACTCTAATCTAACTGCTCTGTATAAATGAACATGACCACAGAGTGAGACTCTAATCTAACTGCTCTGTATAAATGAACATGAACACAGAGTGAGACTCTAATCTAACTGCTCTGTATAAATGAACATGAACACAGAGTGAGACTCTAATCTAACTGCTCTGTATAAATGAACATGACCACAGAGTGAGACTGTAATCTAACTGCTCTGTATAAATGAACATGACCACAGAGTGAGACTCTAATCTACCTGCTCTGTATAAATGAACATGACCACGGAGTGAGACTCTAATCTAACTGCTCTGTATAAATGAACATGACCACGGAGTGAGACTCTAATCTAACTGCTCTGTATAAATGCAGACTGGATCATTGAGATTTAAATTACAATTACAGCTTGTTGATTGGGTTTGGGCCAAAAAGGACCATTTCAAACTTTTCAAATTGGGTATTTGAATCCCAATTGAACATGGAATAAAATTCTTGTATTTTGTTTGGCGCATATAAGAGGTGCATTCCATTGAATTGAATGGGATGGGCGGATCACATAGCATCACCACTGACATGCAGGGCTATGACATCACGCCTGTACTGTATGTAATGGTTATGAATGGTGTGTTTTTTTTTATAATCATATGGCTTTATGGTTCTTAATTCTCTTCACAGTGGCAGAACCCCCTGTAACCCTATCTGTTAATATGCTGTATAGCTTCTCTCGTTGTCATTTACAGGGTTAATGAAAGAGCTTTGTTTTTATAGATGTCATAGCTTATGCCGAATGAGTATTCTACAGTATTTGCATTTCTGCTGTTGCATAATTGTAATTACATATTTTGTGTTAAGAAACTTTTTTTGTATCTTTTTCTTAATTGTGTTTAAAATGTTTTTTTTTTTTGTTTTTTTTTATATATTTAGTATAATTGTAATGACTTTTATTACACGCTCCCATGCAAAACATACCCGAAGCAGCACAACAATAATGAAAAAATGTAATACAATAAATCTTGCATGGCTGGCAATGAACATGTAATGATCTCTGGGGTGTTCAGTTGGGATCCTCGATATTTGTTGGCAATATATAACCTGCTCCTTAGAATGCAATTATGCAAATGCTGCATACTGCAGCCTGTTAGTGGCTCATTATGGAGTTAGAGTTTTCCATTCCTTTCAAAGACATCTGAAACACACCAGTGAGTGCTGCAAGGGGTTTTTACAGTACCACCCACAAAAAAACAAGAGGTTATTCATAATCAGAATATATATATATATATATATATATATAGAGAGAGATAGAGAGAGAGAGAGAGAGAGAGAGAGAGAGAGAGAGAGAGAGAGAGAGAGAGAGAGAGAGAGAGAGAGAGAGAGAGAGAGAGAGTAAATAATACTGAACATGTACTAAGGTCCCTCAGCTTTATATTACATTACTATTAAGCTTGTGAAAATGTATCACCAATTCTACAAAAAAAAACCAACATTAAAATATGTTTATCCATCCAGTTACTATGTCTTATTTCCTAGAGAACGTTCATTCTCCAATTGGGACGCTCCGTTCCAGGGCACAAGGTAGATGACCATTGAATATTCATATAGAATGACTGGCATTATATTAACCAAAAGGAAAGCAAAACATTCAAAAAGTAAATAGATTTCCAATTTAAAGATTTCTAATAGCAATGAGACCACGAATATCAGGCTTCACTGTGATACTTGGTCTGAGCGTTACTTCCCTGACACAGTCCACTACCAGACTGTAATGCCCTCTAAGGGTTTATGCTACAGATCAAAGTCAACAGTACAAATAGCACAGTTTCTATGTAGCATTCTGCATGAAAGTACATAGAAAACAACGACAGCTGTTTAAACACGCTTTCCTCATGAAGGGTAAATTTAGCAGCAAATCACTAAAATAATTGAGAGGAGTCCTTCTACAACAAAATTTTAACTGAAGAAGTTATCAGGTAATTCCAACTAATAAATTGGTAATATATATATATATATATATATATATATATATATATATATATATATATATATATATATATATATATATATATATAATGTTGCAATAGTTCTTGTTAGTATCTCACAGCTTTGAGAGAGCAATCACAGCAAATGTCGCATGTGTTAGAAAATCCCAATCACTTCTCTTTACCCCAAAGCCAGTACTTGATATTCGCTGCAGCGTTAATGGGAGGGTTTCACTTCACTCACCACATTTATTACAGTGAACAAGCAGTGACATCACAGTTGAATAGCGCACGCACGCTGGTACAATGTGTACTTGATCTCTGTATAGTGTCATTGAATTAGAACACATAACAGCGAGTTAGCATTGTAGGGCTACAGTATGTCCACCCTCACAGTATCTTATATATGCCCATAATATAAATGAGTAACCATTAGTTGTTCAGAGTTTACAAATTAAACCCTTTTCTATATTCTACTTGAAAGATGATGTATATTAGAAAAGCTTGGGGTGCAGATGTGGCTTTGATCACTGTTTAAACATGGTAATCAATCCTCAACTGGTTAGAGGTCATTACAGACAGAATTATGTACTGCATGTGATTTTCCAAGGCTGGTTTACCCCAGTAGTGACTATAAAGACTCTGCAGTAAGCTCACATATAAACAACACATCGAATTAGACACCGACGACTGGCAATGGTGTGATTCTGGTCTTGAGCAAAAGAGCCCTTGAGAATTTACAAAAGGAATAAGTCTTTTTTTTTAATGAAGTTTAACAAGCTCAGTCCATCTCCTCTAGCTGAATAAAGCAGGCATACACATGACTTCGTCCTTTCTTATGTTGCAGAATGTGAAAAAGATGCAACATCCCTAATTAAAAGCCTTTTGCTTGTTAAACAAAAAGATATCTGGGACATCTCGACGTGTGCAGGACAGTCTTAACAAGGCCCTTGCAGACGCATCATCATGTAAATCACTTGGGTCGGGATAGCAGTTAAAAGCTGTGTGAAGCTTGGAACGGAGAACTTGTTAGCAGAGTAATTATCCACTCTGCTAAAGTAAGCGAGCAGTTGCTCTATTTGCATGCAATTAACTTGATGAAAATTGTAAGGTACTGTAAATGACCAAAGCCAGTTAGCGCTACACCATGGCTTACATCGACAATATTACTGGAACACAGTCATTACTATTCCAGCAAGGAGTTCAGCTACCTTAGCCTGAAGATCCCAGTCCTCTTCCATTTGTCATGTGTTAGATGACTATAAATAGACTCATCTGAAACCGACCTGAATCGCGTTAGAAAAAATTCTACCTTGTGGCCAAACAGAGACTCTGGTGAATGGTATGTGTGATACTAAACTGTGTCATTTTCTATGTATTTATTTATAGAAAGTATTGCCATTCTGCACAGCCTCTATCCAAACTGAAACTAGGTGACGCATTGTTCATAACTGACTATCATACAAACAATATTGAAAAAGAAAGTGATATAACCCAGTCTGAAGCCAGGTGTATTGGACAGTATAACTTGCATTGAACCACATTTCACCGTGTCCCATTAGGGAATCCTAAAAGGTATGCTCCAATGACATACATGTTTGACTTGCAGAATGAGGTAGCAGCAAGCATATTCTGATTTGGATTGGCTAGTGATGATGTAATGCAGTATGATGAGATAATAATCTAGAACAAAGTGAGAATCAATGACACAACTGTGTGTGAATACTTCACTCTCCCTCAAGATCAGTTTCCTCCAGATCATTTTGCCTTATTTAGACATTCTAGTTAAAATAATGCATTGTTTAACAAATAATCTACCCATTCTCTGTTTTTTTAGTGCAACTCAAAATCAATCTAGAAAGTCATTTGTTTTAGCCCGGTCAGGTTTCAAGTGGGCTGTTTGGTTGACTAGTCAGTTTGTAACATCTAGAACACTGCAGGTTTCTGTAGGGTTCCTACATACTTTCCTATAGAAAACTAATGTTATAATCCTAAAAGTGGTTTCACGGCATAACAGATAGAGACCCCATTATTTGACCTTTTCAATTTGTGACTTTCCTCGAGTATTGACAGCAGACAGGCCGGGAGGATCCCTTGGACAGTTCAACCTTTGAGTTCCCTTAGATTACTGGCTTTCAGAAATGTTGTATCTTCTTGTTTTTTTTTAGCTTTTTGTGTCTGACATCAAAACTAAATGTCAAGGATACATATAGCCCTGCCAGCGCAAGCAATAGCTGGTAGTAATACAGTCCCCACACACCCTCCCCCTCCAATCACTGCATATTTCCAAATAAAATGATAAATGGTGTCAAATCATGTTCTTTTGAAGTAGTACAGAGTATTTCAAGTCAATTTAACATTTTATATGCAAGGCTCTCAGAAGATTCAGCTGTTTCTTAGAGATTTAATGTCAGGCAAGATTAATGCTACAGTTGAAAATTGTAGCCCTCTGGCAAACTGAAATGCAAAAAAACAAACAAGAAACCGGTTGTACATTAGTGTAGTGAAACACAGGGAAGGGCAGCTTGGGTACAACATGTTAAAGAATCCTTTTGGAAATGTTCTCCATTGTTAACTGGATGCTTAATTCGAGGTGTTACCTCACACCTGAATCGTTTCTTGTTACAGGCTCCTGTTAAGTGTGAATGATTAAGCTTCTCAGGAAATGTCCCGCACATTTTCTGATCAAACCTTTTTATACTTGTGTTTCTGACTTGGTATATCTGTCATGTGGATGATGAATGCGGTCCCTCCTCCCACTGGATGCCTGAGGAAGAACACAACGCCAAAACCAAAATCTGAACAAACAGGAGGCCTCTGGGGAACCTGCTGTTCTTTGTGGAAAGGCACACCATTCGCTAATTGTATCCAATGACAAGCCTGTTGCTCCTGTGTCCTTATACATCACACAGGTCCAGTGGGAAATTTGATCCATGGCAGCATAAACAGTGGAATATGACACTTCACCTGGAGTTGAACTTTAAACCAATAGCTGACAGCCTTTGAAACAATTTGCAGAAAAAAGTCAAAATTGCACGAAGGTAATTGCTCTCTCTATGAACCTCTTTAAAATTGCTTTAGGTAAAAATTCAAATCTTTTTGAATACACACTAAATAGCAACACTAATGAACCAGATGAAATTCTGCATAGCTGGTTGGCAATTAACTTCAACAGGATGGGGAATCCCATGCTTGTTAAACTGTATCATGTACAGTAGAACCTCAGAGTTACAAACACCTCGGGAACAGAGGTTATTCGTAACTTCGAAAATGGAATTCTCAGTGTATACACCCTCATTCCGGTGAATAATGCAAGGATACAGTACAGTAATACAATACTCATAGTTAAGGTTCTAAAGTCTTTAAAACAGTATTATACATAGAAAAAGGCTACGTTCAATTTACCATTGAAATCGTAACTGTAGCAAAAACACAGACTTTAAACGTCCAGGAAAACCTGCGTTAACGTTAGGCTTGTTTTAAACAAGCCTTTAAAAAAAAAAAAAAAATCTGTGCTTTTGTTTAAAACTAAAATGTTCCAAGTAAAATTGCCTGTACTTGCTTTAAAATCTGCCTTACCGTTCTGGATACATTTGTTGGTCCGGTAATTTTGCATTCTCTGATACCAACACGTCGCGTATAGGAGTGCCTGTCTGTTGCATTGCACGCATGGTTGAGTAAGTGCATGCTTCTGTTTGAAAGTGGGGGTTCGGTAGACCGGTCAGTTCGTACGTTTGGTGCTCGGAACTCTGGGGTTCTACTGATTTAACTGGGGGGATTGTTATGGAATCATACAGTATGCACTGTTCAAGTCATGTGACAGCTGACTTTTCCTGGCATCCTAAAGTCATTCTTCAGCACTATCATTTATCATTCTTAGACTTGTAATTTATTTGGTAACAATGTAATAACCTTATTCCATCTCCTCCTTTGGCGTTTAATCAGCTGCATTGTACTGGTTGCAATCCCAAAGGATGCAGCATCTTTGAGATTGTGTAAAATTCTGACATGTGCTGCCATATCACTTAAAATAAACTGGTTTGCCGGTTCTAAGAGTTTCTTACCTGGTAAAAGCACGGCCACGTGGTGTGCAAGGTGAATCATACAGTTAGGGGAGCGCAGTTTTATGTCCTGGCTGTGTGGTGTGTAAGGCGAATCATACAGTCCAGGGAGCGCAGGTTCCAGGTAAAGGCATGATGTTGTGGTGTGCAGGGTGAGTCATACAGTCAAGGTAAAGCAGGTTCCTAGCTGTGCGAAGTCGCCGGTCTTCGCTCGAGATTCGCATTGCATTGCCTCTGGCGCTCCCGTAAGGTTACGGAGGCAAAACCAGCAGTTTCTCCTCATCGTGCTACAGTGAACCCTGCTGGCCAGGTGCTTAGTTAGCTCAGAAGGACACCTACAGGATTGGCCTTTACCCTCAAGAGGTTGGTAGCGACATCCGCTCTCGAGTTTCTGGGTGTGAAAGAGGAAGCTGGCTTGGTCGTGGGATCAGAGGAAACCCACTGAACCTTCAGTTCTCCTGAGCTGTAGGGATTTGCTGCAGTGAGTGTTAATAATCGGACATTCTATATTCGGCAGAAAATCTTTGGTTAAATGGGCACACTAAATAATTATTTTTTCTTTCATTTTTTAATTATCTGGTTTCCATTTATTGGTTGCATTAAAAAAAGAAAGAAAAAACAGTATTGAACTCTCAGTAGTACTACTGTGCACTGGAGATTTATTACAGGCCCAGCTGGAAGAAATGAAGAATTGAACCATTCCCTTTTACGTTTGTCAGTATGAAAATGTGTCTGCATGGATATTATAGGCATTAACTGTTCTTCTACACAGTGTTCTTCTACACAGATAACATGCCTGGCTGAGCTGATCTGGTAGCAGTTAAATGTGCCAGTCGGGGTTCGTATTTTGCCACTTGGGATAATCCAGTGTTGCAATGTCATCTAACAATTAGCTAGTCTTCTTTCATTTATTCTATGCACAAGCAATTACAAAACCCCACGTAAATAAGTCTATTGTCTGACTGGAATAGTCTTTTTGATTTCAATTGGGTCAGTCCTGCACTTGTACACACTCACTGGTTCATAGTGTGCTGATGTTTTGGGGTTGGGGCAGCACTGAAAGGAACTTGGTGATTGTGTCACAATGCAAGAAACAAAGCAGTCTTTTTCCATCTGTTAGTGAGATTCCAGTGTGTTGGCTGATTTCCATTGCTAACCTGCAACAGTAGATTATTGAGGCTCTGGGTTAGGACGCTCGGGCATTAGCGCATGTGATTACCCTGTCTCTAGACTTTACACTTTATCTCTGAACCTCCGTTGCATATGTCTTTATGACCAGTGGTAGAACCAGGCAGTGTAAAAACAGAACCAGCACAGAAAGTATAATAAGGGGAGGTTTCTCTTTATTATGTAGAAGCTTTGTGGGGTTTTTTTTCATTTTTGCTTTACATATGCCCATATGAACAAAGAAATAATGGGAGTTGATCTTCGTTGATACAAATTTCAACTTTTTTTGTGTAAAATAGTTCAGTCATGGAATTCACCTGACAAAATGTCAGATGGTTATATATATATATATATATATATATATATATATATATATATATATATATATATATATATATACACATACACACAACACACACACGGCAATTTTACAAGCATTGACACAAAAAAAAGACAAAACACGAAAACTCATTGCAAAAGTAACTGTAAATACAACCATAACTCGGTCAGTCGTTCCTCCAGATACAAGACTTCAAAGTGATACAAATTTTACACACTATATATTTGAAAATTCCACTGATCAGTGCAACTGGATGCTAATGTTACATTAAAAATAAAACAGCTTATTTATACACGTGGGAAAGCGGAAGATGAGGAAGAGCTGTCTGCTACTGCACTTCAGCATTACTGCTGTGTGTGTCAGGATTTCAAATGTTAGCCTGTAACATAATTAGGAAGTGGGCAGTAATCTAATAACCATGGCCCTCTCTACAGTATTGCACTGCATATAAACAAATGCCTTTCTTTGAAATTATTTCATTCAGGAAAACAGCTTAAAAACAATATGACTACTAC
The DNA here is from genome assembly GCF_017654505.1 of Polyodon spathula. Lineage (NCBI taxonomy): Eukaryota > Metazoa > Chordata > Actinopteri > Acipenseriformes > Polyodontidae > Polyodon > Polyodon spathula. The sequence continues at coordinate 681,029 of NC_054546.1, forward strand.
ACACTGTGTGAAATATCAACCTACATTGTGAAATTGGTTTGAATTAGGCTTTGGTAACAAGTGTACTGAGTTTGGTGTTACTGGCAGAGTCCCCATTTGTGTCATCCCCTTCCATACGTAGCTCTAAAAGAGCTCAGGTAAGGAACTCAAAAGCAGCGTGCAGAAGGAAAACAGCTCAGCCATGCACAGCCTACCCAATCTGATCTGACCGCCTCCTGTTTAACTTTAACAACTTGGATTCCAAGAAAGACAACATTAAGGAAAAACAACATGATAATCTAAATGTGAACTGTGTCCAAAATAACAAATGAAAAAGTGTTACATCTGAGGTGCAATAAAAAACACACACAATACATAGAATTCAGCAAGAAGTGAAGTTTGGTGGGAATTGGCTACCATTGCCATTCCTGTAACACCAATGGGATGTCCAACACACTTAGGACCTACTTGTTAATGGGTGGGTCGTGCACATTTTCTCTAACCTTAAAATGCGGGTATTTGTATACAGAAGATACAGTCTGATCCTGTTCATTCTGCCTGTGTAGCTTCATGCTTTGAACTGATGATTCACGTGACTATTATTCCTTTTTATTTCTCTCAGTAACTCAAGCAGCCTCGAAGTTAATAAAACTGGTACTGGACAGCAGTGGTCACTGAAATACTGTACAAGGCAACTGCACAATTTCCTTCTACCTTCCACTTGCAATTCCATTGTAAATTCCATTGAGGTTTCTAAATGTAATATTCTGTGTTGTGATGCATTGGACAGGCAACTCTGAGCCCAGAGGGCCAATGTATTCCATGTTTATCAGGTAGGCTACTACCCATTGCATCACTTCCATTTGTATCATTCCTAACACATGTGAAACTGGATGAAGTAGATTAATTCAAATTCCAATATCCAAGTATCACTCATATACCACAATTACAGACCTGGTTTGCAGGACACAAGAGGAAGTGTACATGGTTGTTAAATTAATAATGCTGTATGTTCAATTTGGGTAAAGAAATGGATCCTTAATGATGAGGGAATAGAAAGCAAAAACAACACAAACACAACAGTAACCTAGAAGAATACGTATGGCTGGCTTGCACTTGGCTATGGTGTCAGTTTGTGAGTTAACAAGCGTACCTATAGGCTAATGGATAAACCATCATCTGCTGTTCTTTGTAAGAAATTCAATTAGTCAATACAGATTTTGAGCACAGGGGAACATTTGAATAATTGGCTGGAGCAATAACCTATTTAACTAGCCCTGTAATGGCCACTGGCGTATATGAGTATGCTAATGCCAGCCTCTGACATATCGTCTTTTTTTTATTATAATGCGCACCCTGAGTGTACACTGTGAGCTTCCTTGGCTTATAACAACGCATCTCTCTTGTATCCAGTCCTTCCCTGTCACAAACACTGCGGTAAACTTGAATACATGCAGGCATTCTACAACACTCTGTAAAAGGGTTACAAGCTACAGTCTAAGGTGGTCAGTATTGTGCCAGTACTTTCAAATGCAATACCTTCCTGTATTACTGGTGCTTTTGATAACATTTGACAAATTTAGAAACAGTTTAAAAAATGAGAGGAAAACCCCAAGGTCCTTGACACTTATTCTCTATAGTCCACGTGGAATTTTACATAAAACAAGGAGTCATTTAAAATGATCTGTACAATCTCTTTTACATGCACATTTTCCCCAAACATTATGGCTGAATTCCAAAGGGAACCTATTGCTCCACACATGCCCTCTTAACATCGCTTGTCAGTTTCTTAGAGACACCTTGGCTTTTGAAATTGGCTTGCCTTCAGCAGAACACTCATGGAGAGCTGTGGTTATTTCAGAATGCTGTAAACAACACTATGCTCATTTTTGGACTAACTACAGTTCTCCGTCAACATGCTTGGAATCTCCTTCTCTTCAGCAATATACACACAAGGTACAAATTGCTCAGACTGTTACAGTTTATACAAGAATGGGCCCATGAGTTTTTATCTCCAGTTGTATGTATAAAACTACTTGCACACATAGTATTCAACAAGTATTACAGTTGGAGTTTTGGTTCAATAAAGATTCTGTTTAACAAGGCATTTTGTGCTTAATATGCATTAAACCAGTTGTTTACTCCCATGAGGTAAAAAACATAAATTACAAAGGCAATGTGTGTTAAAGAAAGCAGGATTTATTTTGGATTATGGATACCAGCCCTAAAAAAACACTTACTTAATATATTATGATATCTACTTCAGATTCAGAATGGCCTTTTTTTCATTCAATAAAAAATCATGGACACATTAGTTTTATACTACAGTTACCTAATCACACCACTGTGGCATGCATGTAACTCCACTGAAGATTGGACCATTACCTTCCTGAATTAATAAAAAAAAAAAAAAGGAACGAAAATAATAAGTAGTAGACATCAGGTATTTCTTAAATATCCTTCACTTCATACCCAAAACACCATATTCTCATGCTCAAGGCATACTTGCAATACCCATTACTCTCTCATAGCAACTAAACCAGTGTCCCTGCCATTAGCACGATGCAGCCCATGACATCCAGTAGCTGCTAGATCTTTTTAAACAGTATTTTGTTGCCACATTTTGCAAATGCAGTTAATGGTGTGAAAACATAATGAATGAAACACATGGTACAAAACCAGAGAGCAGCCTTTCTGCTCCTGATGCGGTGTTTTTGCTGCTCCATCACTGAGGGTAGAGGCACTTTGCAGTTCTGAACGCTGTGGAAGGTGTAGGGACTGTGGTCGAGGTGGACCAGTTTTAATAAGAAGCTCTTTGCAGTTCTGAATGCTGTGGAAGGTGTAGGGACTGTGGTCGAGGTGGACCAGTTTTAATAAGAAGCTCTTTGCAGTTCTGAACGCTGTGGAAGGTGTAGGGACTGTGGTCGAGGTGGATCAGTTTTAATAAGAAGCTCTTTGCAGTTCTGAACGCTGTGGAAGGTGTAGGGACTGTGGTCGAGGTGGATCAGTTTTAATAAGAAGCTCTTTGCAGTTCTGAACGCTGTGGAAGGTGTAGGGACTGTGGTCGAGATGGATCAGTTTTAATAAGAAGCTCTTTGCAGTTCTGAACGCTGTGGAAGGTGTAGGGACTGTGGTCGAGATGGACCAGTTTTAATAAGAAGCTCTTTGCAGTTCTGAACGTTGTGGAAGGTGTAGGGACTGTGGTCGAGGTGGATCAGTTTTAATAAGAAGCTCTTTGCAGTTCTGAACGCTGTGGAAGGTGTAGGGACTGTGGTCGAGATGGATCAGTTTTAATAAGAAGCTCTTTGCAGTTCTGAACGCTGTGGAAGGTGTAGGGACTGTGGTCGAGGTGGATCAGTTTTAATAAGAAGCTCTTTGCAGTTCTGAACGCTGTGGAAGGTGTAGGGACTGTGGTCGAGATGGATCAGTTTTAATAAGAAGCTCTTTGCAGTTCTGAACGCTGTGGAAGGTGTAGGGACTGTGGTCGAGATGGATCAGTTTTAATAAGAAGCTCTTTGCAGTTCTGAACGCTGTGGAAGGTGTAGGGACTGTGGTCGAGGTGGATCAGTTTTAATAAGAAGCTCTTTGCAGTTCTGAACGCTGTGGAAGGTGTAGGGACTGTGGTCGAGGTGGATCAGTTTTAATAAGAAGCTCTTTGCAGTTCTGAACGCTGTGGAAGGTGTAGGGACTGTGGTCGAGGTGGATCAGTTTTAATAAGAAGCTCTTTGCAGTTCTGAACGCTGTGGAAGGTGTAGGGACTGTGGTCGAGATGGATCAGTTTTAATAAGAAGCTCTTTGCAGTTCTGAACGCTGTGGAAGGTGTAGGGACTGTGGTCGAGATGGATCAGTTTTAATAAGAAGCTCTTTGCAGTTCTGAACGCTGTGGAAGGTGTAGGGACTGTGGTTCTGAGATGGATCAGTTTTAATAAGAAGCTCTTTGCAGTTCTGAACGCTGTGGAAGGTGTAGGGACTGTGGTCGAGGTGGACCAGTTTTAATAAGAAGCTCTTTGCAGTTCTGAACGCTGTGGAAGGTGTAGGGACTGTGGTCGAGGTGGACCAGTTTTAATAAGAAGCTCTTTGCAGTTCTGAACGCTGTGGAAGGTGTAGGGACTGTGGTCGAGGTGGACCGAGCCGGTACTAGGAGTCACTGATGGGGCTTCCCACGTGTACAACCATTCTGGAAATTACATTAATGTTGTTTAAAAATGTATAATAATAATAATAATATAATAATAATAATAATAATAATAAAATAATAATAAAACAAACAACAACAACAACAAAAACAACAACAATAATATTCAAAAAGATGATATGTGGAAAAGACCCATTTTACAAGCTATTGTCTCCACTAAAGCCTGTTTTGGTTTTCAAATTCAACCTACAGACAACCTTTTTAATCACTAAATCTCTCTCGCAATTGTTGCCTTTCATCAGAACAAGTGGAAGGTCTGGGATGATGTGTCCTTGTTTCCTAACAGATACTCTTCAAGCAAGCCTCTCCAAACCAGCGCTCTTCAGAAGGGGTCACTGTTTCATAAGCACTACTGACTGTATGCATGGAGAGTAACAGGGCACAATAAGTGATACAGTTTCGTTATTGACCACCACTGCTGTCCAAAGCCATGTAAAGAGAAAGCCAGCTCCAGACTGCACAGGTGCACTTCCCCCTCTTGTTCAGACACAAGTCCCTTGATGTGTTGGAGGGGGCTGCTTTCGATTCCGTACTCCCGAGCTCTTCTCTTTGCAGTCCATGGGTTTCTGCTGTGAGATGTCAATGAGGGCGCTGGCAATAGCCAGACCTGGAGACAAAATGACAAGAACATACACAAGATGAAGCGTATCTAGAACCTCAACCACCATCTATATATGCAAGGGTCCCGAACTGAAATATAAGCCCATCGGTGTGGGGGTTTGTAATTGACAATACAATCACTCTGCCCACCCTATCCCTAAATCACAAGAGGATGGGGTCAGATTTCAATTATCCACAATGAACCCCATATTGAGTTACAGGCTGATGTTTCTACTTGGGTTCCTAACTCCCCAGAGCCTGTGGGGCTATATTTCAGCTTGTGATCCTAAAATATACTTATAGCTCCAGTTGCAACTGTGACCAGAAGGGGAGAGAGACTAACAGTACAAGCACCACACAATGGTAACCTACAGGACCATTCCTGCACTACTCCCAATCAGAGACTACAAACTGTGAGCTGTCCCCTAAAGATCTGAGACCAAAGTCCTTGCTCCAACGTCTTGTTTATTAACAGGAATTGCTGTGAAAAAGTAGAAAAATCTGTCAAACTACCATCACAGTGCTAAATTTTGGGTGTTGCTGCTGTGTTAAATCTAGGCAGACTGAACCTCCTTTTCGATAGTTAGAACCTTTTAGCAGCAGTTACAATACAAAACATTGTAAAACGTTTGAAACCGAAAACGTTTGAAACCCACCTCTGCAGTACCGATTCTGGTAATGCTACTTTCATCAGCCTTAAAACATTCCGGTACGGCTTTCCTAGATGATGCACCAGTCAGTGCAGATGTTTCTTTAATGTCAAGCTGAAAGCTCCTTTTAACCCTTTCCAGCTTAACCATCACTCGACACAGCAAGAAAACCCCCCATCATTTAACCTATGATCCCACAGTAATGACTTCTGGTCTCTGCATTCCTGAGGCTCTGATTCAAAAGGTGACCTTTTTTTAAAAAAAAAAGACAGCCATGTCTAAATGTAGGGACTAAATACATTCCACCAGAGTCACATCTACATAAAGGGAATTTTTTTTCATTTAAAAGAATAGTGGAGCTGAAACTCTGTACTAAATAAAAGGCATACTGTACAAATATATACTGGAGGGAGGAAGGGGGAGGGTTACCCTAATTCACTTCACAAAGACACGAGAGTTTGATTCGTCTTTTTCATTCAGAGCTTGGCTGGACACGTATCATGCTGCCCACTACAATACAACATGACTGCAGCCAGAGTTTCTCTCACTGGGGCTGGCATGCTGCTCGACTTCTATTAAAACCGGGTCACCCCACAAGATCATTTTTCAAAACATCACACAAATCAGCTCTGAAATCCATTTATTGTGCTCTCTGGGCCCAGTACAGTTCCTTGTTATCAAAGCAATATAATTAACTGGGGAAACAATTCATTATTTCAGACTGCCGGTCTAAAGGAATTGCATTTACCACGTAAAGATGATGCACAGATGCTCCAGGCAGGCTGGATTTCCATCAGACAACAACTTGAGGCTGAATAAAAGTGCTGCCCTTTAAATATTTATTACAAGGTGTCCCTCGGCGCAGGCCTGCGGATCCGCACGCCTTCACTCTTCCATGCTATTTCATATTTTACCACCGTTGATACAAAAGCAATTCCACAGAAAAGCAACTTTCTATCTGAAGCACTGCATGGGTAACACAGAATCAGAATTGTTTTTAACATCAGCAAACGATACAGCAGAAAGGCTACTCCGAAGTCAAGGTATTATATAGTCAGTTCCTTTTTTAAAATCAATTCCTAATTACAATTACAATTCCTTCAAAGGAATTGGAATTGATATTTCAGAGACATAGTTGTTGTTCAGCTGCTTTCATTTTCACGAACAGCGACTTAATCTGAATACTGTGTTGCCACTGTGAGAAGCTAATTTATACACAATTCTGCTAATTGCAATTTAGTGTTAGAATTGATTAAAAGGGAATGGGAATTGACTTTAAAAAGGAATTACAATTGATCTCAAACCTGCTCTGTACAGTATAGAGCTGTGGTATCCCAGACCAGCCCCTTACTCAGCATTATGAGAGGGGTGATAGACCCTGGCTGCAGTTCTAATGCAAGCTCCCCATAATCCTGACACGAAGTTGCAGAAAAGTCCCTTTCAGGAGCTATTAAATATCACAATCCAAAGCTCATGAGTTAAAAAATAATAAAGGATGGGAAATTATGTATCTTCACTCTCTCTCTGTCTTGTTTTTTAATCCTGTGTGCTAAATGATGGGAAATAACAGGTCATTTCCAGCATAGGCACTAATTGAATTTACCTCTGTTCTCCATGGTAACAAAGGGGTACAGTTTCATTGCGATGTCATTTTGATTAATAATTGTAACAGCTGGGGCATTCCATCAGGTTCAGTTTCCAGTTTGTTCTGACCAGTAAAGATTTTTCCATTAGCCACGTCTTCTGCTGTTTCTCCAAATTGCTTTTCTTTTTGTACCACAGTCTTGTGCTTTGGACATACTTTTTATATTCAGGAGTACTACGTGTCAATGCCTTACAGATTTATAAATAAAGACACTTTAAAATTAGTCTTTACAAAACTAGAAGCCTCAACAATAATAACCATACCTTTACATACATACATAAATTGACAGAAATGTGTGTTTAACATTAAATACATTTTCAAGGCTGATGCAATACAAGAATACTGTGTTTTTTCCCCCAGTAGAAGAACCTTTCTATTCATTAAACTGTGAAAGATGATAACTTCCATGCGTAGCTAACATTTCCAGACCCCATGCAATATACCATACTAACTGCATTCAATACAAGCCATACACAAGACTAAAGAATGTGTTTAAGAACATAAGAACATAAGAAAGTTTACAAACGAGAGGAGGCCATTCGGCCCATCTTGCTCGTTTGGTTGTTAGTAGCTTATTGATCCCAGAATCTCATCAAGCAGCTTCTTGAAGGATCCCAGGGTGTCAGCTTCAACAACATTACTGGGGAGTTGATTCCAGACCGTCACAATTCTCTGTGTAAAAAACTGCCTCCTATTTTCTGTTCTGAATGCCCCTTTGTCTAATCTCCATTTGTGACCCCTGGTCCTTGTTTCTTTTTTCAGGCTGAAAAAGTCCCTTGGGTCGATACTGTCAATACCTTTTAGAATTTTGAATGCTTGAATTAGGTCGCCACGTAGACTTCTTTGTTCAAGACTGAACAGATTCAATTCTTTTAGCCTGTCTGCATATGACATGCCTTTTAAGCCCGGAATACTTCTGGTCGCTCTTCTTTGCACTCTTTCTAGAGCAGCAATATCTTGTGGGTTATATGAATGCATAACTTCTATTACAGCTCACACATATCTATAACTGGAGGGGCATGTCTATTACAGCTCACCCATATCTATAACTGGAGGGGCATGTCTATTACAGCTCACACATATCTATAACTGGAGGGGCATGTCTATTACAGCTCTCACATATCTATAACAGGAGGGGAATGTCTATTACAGCTCTCACATATCTATAACTGGAGGGGCATGTCTATTACAGCTCTCACATATCTATAACTGGAGGGGCATGTCTATTACAGCTCACCCATATCTATAACTGGAGGGGCATGTCTATTACAGCTCTCACATATCTATAACTGGAGGGGTATGTCTATTACAGCTCACCCGTATCTTATAGATTCTGGAGAATAATGCACTATTTCAGGCACTAAAGACTTTTTTTTTAATTGTTTTTTTTTTTTTAACAGTGTAACTTGATATTCAGCCTTACCTTTTAAATATCAGAGATTTACATGAAGTCAAATGTTAAATCAGGGTATTAACTATAGTGTAAACAATAACAATAATACATAAACAATACTAGATGGTGTGCAACATGTACTGAAGCTCTGTTTCAATGTCTGAGATAAAGGTCTTTGATGAGAAAGGCATTGAACATGTCTGCTTTGAAACTCTCACGTACAGCCAGAGAAAAAAGATAGGCTCCTCCTTCACAGTGTGTCCCGTCCAGATAATCAACATCAGCTTCAATCTGTGGCTGTCTAGGAGACACGCGTGAGGGCATTTCAGAGAGATGTCCCATCGTGACTTTGTAATATAACAGCTGGCATGCAGGAGACTTTTACTGAACTAAAACATCCTACATGCACAAGATTCAGTCAGTTCATGTGCTCATACTTAATTAAAAAACAGTCACTATTAACAACAGTGTAACACTATCAATAATCACAGCATACTGCTTTACATGGTAACAGTCTGCACACATCTATGGTGTTGCACATCTTAACGCCCTTTCTAGGTGGTACTGTCTGAACAGATGTTTATTAGCAGCTACATTTAAATGGTCACAAAGTGAAACTTGAGTTCGATGGCAACAGTCATTCCTACTTCTGCAGTTTTTAAATAACATCTCAAAAACAAAGCATGTCGAGGATCAGGTTGAAATCCAGCTATCGAAGACACAGAGCCAGGTGTTGAAAATGATGAGGCTGGGGCTCCCGGGTGGCACATCCAGCAAAGGCACGCCGTGTGGAGTGCAAGATATGCCCTTTAGCCTATATGACAGTCACAGGGGATTCCTAGGGGGCGGCGGACAATTGGCCGAGCACTGCCCGGGTAGGGAGGGATTAGGTCGGCAGGGCAATCCAGGGTTCACCGTGCACCAGCGACCCCTGTGGCTGGTAGGGTGCCTGTGAGTCTGCAGTGGAGCCATTCAGATCTGCGTTGTCCTCCAGCACTGTAGGTCTGGTAGCTTCCACATGGATCCTCAGTGTGAAACATGATGGATTGGCAGAAGCACGTTTCGGAGGAGGCGTGTCTCAGCCTCCCTTCCCTCGTTGCCGGCAGGTTGCAGCAGTGAACCGGGATAAAAACAATAATTGGGCATTCCAAATTTGAGAGAAAACCAGGGTAAAAACCACTGGCGATGACTAAATTAATTTAAAAAAAAATTTTAAAAAATGAATAAATAAAAAGAAACTGAAGAGGCCACATGGTGTGTTCAGTCCATCAAGGCAGCAGCAGCTCAACTATTTACTCCTAAAACTGAAAATGTAACTGTCAGCTGTGTATCACCCTTTAACTTAATACAAAGCAGAATTAGCAGATTGCCTATCTGGAGCTTCATGGGAATGTTTTCCACTGGCAATGTCTAATTTTGCCAGCAAGGCCACAGCAATGCTTTCCCGTGGTAACAGGAAACAGTTCAAGTCTTTAAGAAATATCTATACCTCACAAGTCTCCAAACAGTGTAGGAATCGCGATTTACACTGCGTTATATAAAACAGTGTAGGAATCGCGATTTACACTGCGTTATATAAAACAGTGTAGGAATCGTGATTTACACTGCGTTATATAAAACAGTGTAGGAATCGTGATTTACACTGCGTTATATAAAACAGTGTAGGAATCGAGATTTACACTGCGTTATATAAAACAGTGTAGGAATCGTGATTTACACTGCGTTATATAAAACAGTGTAGGAATCGTGATTTACACTGCGTTATATAAAACAGTGTAGGAATCGTGATTTACACTGCGTTATATAAAACAGTGTAGGAATCGTGATTTACACTGCGTTATATAAAACAGTGTAGGAATCGTGATTTACACTGCGTTATATAAAACAGTGTAGGAATCGTGATTTACACTGCGTTATATAAAACAGTGTAGGAATCGTGATTTACACTGCGTTATATAAAACAGTGTAGGAATCGAGATTTACACTGCGTTATATAAAACAGTGTAGGAATCGTGATTTACACTGCGTTATATAAAACAGTGTAGGAATCGTGATTTACAATGCGTTATATAAAACAGTGTAGGAATCGTGATTTACACTGCGTTATATAAAACAGTGTAGGAATCGTGATTTACACTGCGTTATATAAAACAGTGTAGGAATCGTGATTTACACTGCGTTATATAAAACAGTGTAGGAATCGTGATTTACACTGCGTTATATAAAACAGTGTAGGAATCGTGATTTACACTGCGTTATATAAAACAGTGTAGGAATCGTGATTTACACTGCGTTATATAAAACAGTGTAGGAATCGTGATTTACACTGCGTTATATAAAACAGTGTAGGAATCGTGATTTACACTGCGTTATATAAAACAGTGTAGGAATCGTGATTTACACTGCGTTATATAAAACAGTGTAGGAATCGTGATTTACACTGCGTTATATAAAACAGTGTAGGAATCGTGATTTACACTGCGTTATATAAAACAGTGTAGGAATCGTGATTTACACTGCGTTATATAAAACAGTGTAGGAATCGTGATTTACACTGCGTTATATAAAACAGTGTAGGAATCGTGATTTACACTGCGTTATATAAAACAGTGTAGGAATCGTGATTTACACTGCGTTATATAAAACAGTGTAGGAATCGTGATTTACACTGCGTTATATAAAACAGTGTAGGAATCGTGATTTACACTGCGTTATATAAAACAGTGTAGGAATCGTGATTTACACTGCGTTATATAAAACAGTGTAGGAATCGTGATTTACACTGCGTTATATAAAACAGTGTAGGAATCGTGATTTACACTGCGTTATATAAAACAGTGTAGGAATCGTGATTTACACTGCGTTATATAAAACAGTGTAGGAATCGTGATTTACACTGCGTTATATAAAACAGTGTAGGAATCGTGATTTACACTGCGTTATATAAAACAGTGTAGGAATCGTGATTTACACTGCGTTATATAAAACAGTGTAGGAATCGTGATTTACACTGCGTTATATAAAACAGTGTAGGAATCGTGATTTACACTGCGTTATATAAAACAGTGTAGGAATCGTGATTTACACTGCGTTATATAAAACAGTGTAGGAATCGTGATTTACACTGCGTTATATAAAACAGTGTAGGAATCGTGATTTACACTGCGTTATATAAAACAGTGTAGGAATCGTGATTTACACTGCGTTATATAAAACAGTGTAGGAATCGTGATTTACACTGCGTTATATAAAACAGTGTAGGAATCGTGATTTACACTGCGTTATATAAAACAGTGTAGGAATCGTGATTTACACTGCGTTATATAAAACAGTGTAGGAATCGTGATTTACACTGCGTTATATAAAACAGTGTAGGAATCGTAAAAAAGTGTAGGAATCGTGATTTACACTGCGTTATATAAAACAGTGTAGGAATCGTGATTTACACTGCGTTATATAAAACAGTGTAGGAATCGTGATTTACACTGCGTTATATAAAACAGTGTAGGAATCGTGATTTACACTGCGTTATATAAAACAGTGTAGGAATCGTGATTTACACTGCGTTATATAAAACAGTGTAGGAATCGTGATTTACACTGCGTTATATAAAACAGTGTAGGAATCGTGATTTACACTGCGTTATATAAAACAGTGTAGGAATCGTGATTTACACTGCGTTATATAAAACAGTGTAGGAATCGCGATTTACAATGCATTATATAAATCCTGATATCCATCATGACCAATGGATTTATAGATTCTAACCAGTCAGTCACAGAGTCTTCAAATGACTGTAATTCAAATTCAAATCACTTTCTATTGTATTATGACTCCCTACTAGTGTCTGTGTTTTGTTCTTTTTCATTGTACCAAGAAGTAAAAGTACTGGCAATGCATTTATTGCTCATGGACATGCTATGCAGACTCCAGGTTCAGAACCCTTGTGCGGTAGTAACACAATCCTTTGGTGAAAGTCAAGGGCAAACAGAACACCCAGTTTGCAGTGCAGGGTACGCCCCTGATCAGAGGCTCATAACTACAGAGGTACACAATTAGCAGGAGAGAATACGCACTCATGGATTTTGCTGCTGAGGAAATCTATCAAGCGGAAGGCGATTCACAGTTGGGAGTAATGCGATTCTTGTGCTAGAATTAGCAGAAGCTACAGGATAAATGTCTTTTAAATCCTGACTGATAACATACCGCCGCCAAGCAGACTACAATGCCAGCTTCAGCCAGCTCGAGTGCCCTGTTAAGGTTTGCAATCAAGTGCCAGGTATTAATTTAAATAACTAATACGCTAACTCTGAGAAATCGTATACTACACTGATTGAAACATCAAACGATAAATGATAGAGCAAACCCTTGGAGGAAAACTACAGCCATTATGCTATTTTAAACTTCTGAATCAAAGGATTGTATTTATTTATTTATTTCTCAAATGGCATAAAAAAAACCCCCCAAAAACACATAGGAAAATATATTTCCAGTCTATTCCATTAGGCGCTGAAGTGGTCCATCTGGAATCACAAACACACCAATGTAAAATTCTCCTTGAAGTAAGTACACCCACGTCATGAATGTTTTAGGTACTTCAAGCAACTTTATTCCCCCAAAAAATATCAAAAAATCAAAAGGGATCAACAATGACATAATGCTGCGCTACTCTGCCCTAATGAACTATACAGCCCTTTATTCAGGGAATGACATAATGCTGCGCTACTCTGCCCTAATGAACTATACAGCCCTTTATTCAGGGAATGTTTCAATTCTTCCACATCATTTTACATCTTTGCACAGATCCTTGACGTGTTTTCTTTTTTTCTTCAGTATTCATTCTCTGGGTACTGGATCCAATCTGACGCCTGTATTTATTGAAAAATACAAATTCAAATAAAGCCTAGAAGTGAAGCACTGATTCTCATGATATGCTCTGTTTGACCTACGTTTACCAGATTCAAAACCCTATTGGCTATTCCATTTGAGATTGCTGCTCATAAAATTGGGGTGTGACTTTGTAAGGACATTTCTCTGCACACTCGCAGTTATCAAAACCAAGCCTAGGGCTGAATTTGATACGGAAAGCAAAGCTTAACAAAAAATCTCCAACATACATGCAAATAATGGGGACACAATACTCAATACAAAGTTCAACAGAAGTGTGCATTTCCCAAAAACTCAGATTCTAGAATCTGGAGACGATATGAAATGCATTTAAAAGCTCCCTGTAAGAAACTCAGGAACAAATCCCTGAAGCACCAGTGCTGCTTGTTGTGCTTTCACTGAAATGATGAGGATGCTAAGTAGTTAGCACACCTGCTGCTGCAGAGTAAATGTGCACTGTCCTACAGCTTGCTGATTCAATATGCAATTACCTAGGTAAACACAGAGAACACATAACACCTCCCACCATGCTCAACACAGAGAAGAAGCAGCGCTTTGTATAACTGGCCTTGATGCCTTAGTTTGGTTTTATAGATTCCACAGCTGGTTTCAATTGGATGCAGTGTACATCTATTGCCTCTAGTTATCGCAACAATTAAAATAAATACAAAAGATGACATGCACCAAATGAATTACCAAACTGTACTCTCTGTACATCTGTGTTTGAAAAAAACAAATCTAATCTTCCCTTAAAGAAGTAAGTAGCGGGGTTCCGAAAAATAGTGTTAGACATCCCCATGTGTTGCTACACGTGTGAAGTGCAGGATGTGCCCTATAGCCTGGAAGTCGCTGGTTAGACTCCAGGCCCGTCCACAGACGGCAGTGGACGGGAGCTCCCACAATTGGCCAAGCGCCGCCTGGAGGGGGTGGGGGGTGGATTAGGTCGGCCAGGGTGTCCTCAGCTCACTGCGCACCATTGACCCCTGTAGTCTGGCTGGACGCCTGCGGGCTTGCCTGTAAGCTGCCCAGAGCTGCACTGTCCTCCGACGCTGTAGCTCTAGGTTGGATGCATGGCGGGCCTGCAGAGTGAAAAGAAGCGGTCGGCTGACGGCACATGTTTCGGAGGACAGCGTGTGTTCATCTTCGCCGCTCCCGAGTTAGCACGGGGGTGGTAGCGGTGAGCTGAGACTAAAAAAATACAACTGGCTATTTCAAATAGGGAGAAAAACGGGGTAAAATCAATTGACGACTACTAAAAAAATAAAATAAAAAAAAATATTTGCATTGTTAACATCCTGACAACTTTTTACACTTATAACTTTAAAGTCTGTTTCAAAGCTCTTTTCAAAATGTCCGCTCTAGTGCACTCCGGTTTCAGCTCTGTCCTGTAAATCACTGCAGGAAGCGATAATAAATAAATAAATAAATAAATAAATAAATAAAAATGTGGGCAATAATCCTTACACTAGCAGTGCACTAGAGCTGCCATTTGAAAATAGCTTTGAAACAGACTTTAAAGTTATAAGTGTAAAACGTTGTCAGGATATTAACACTGAAATGAAAAACTGCAGGTACATTATTTAAAAAATAACCTCCCAGGTAACCTCCCATATTTATAAAATATGGAAAACCTACAATTAACCATCAACTATAGCTTGTAAACAGGAATATTTGTAAAGTACTGTTTAATACGTACCTTCTTCCCGCTCAACAGGTCGATATTCTGCGCAAATAAGCTACATCTGGGACAGTAAATGACAGTCACGGTGGCATTTGTGACGTGGGGAAGGAAACCTGTTGCTGTTTGCTTTTATTCTTGCTGGCACAGTCTTTGGTCGTTGTACAGTTTAAACGTATTCAAATTGAATTACACTTGTTGAAAATATAAATTTGTAAAATGTACTACTTATTACACTGTTTGGCCCACAGGGGCGTGTTTTGTAAAAAATAATAAACTCCCATTCTTCCATGTTAAGCTCTTTTGATATTGTTGATAATTACCAGTATTTATTTGACAGGGACAATTAACATTTTTTTTTAACATTTCTGACATGTCTACAGAGAGTAAATATTTAAGGTACTTATGTTCGGAGTTACATACAGCATTTCAAATTCTGTTTGCAACATACTTCCTTTATAAAGTGCTGAAGTCCATTGTCACTTAGAGTCCTTTATAAGCGGAGTGCACCTGTACATATATTTGTGTTTTGTAACATGAACGTATATATATATATATATATATATATATATATATATATATTATATATAGATAGATAGATAGATAGATAGATAGATAGATAGATATACACAGAAACATAGATATACGCAGAAAGCTACAGATAGATAGATAGACACAGATAGATAGATAGATGCCAAGTATGACCAAGTACAGTATGTGGTAGGCATCTTTCTCAAACACTGAGGATGTGGTGAATTGCAAGTAGAACAAGATCCTGTGCTTGTACAACCTGTAAATGTAAACTGACATGACAGAACACCAGCTTGGTGAGGTTATGACCTCATCCAATTTGAAGAGAATTTCTTTAAATAACCTAATTAATCAATTTATATATATATATATATATATATATATATATATATCTATTATATATATATATATATAATATATATATATATATATATATGCGGACTGAATAACATTGACATATACATGTGCTGCTGTTTCTGTCTTGCGATGAGAAACAAATCCCTGGTCTTTGTCAAAGGCAGGCACAGATGGCACATCAGATTAAACTGCCAAAAGTAAAAAAAAAAAAACAAACAAAAAAAAAAACTGATTGTGTATTAGACCGCAGACTGCTATTTATGCACAATGTAAAACAATTGATTCTAAAATCAGATAAAATATCTGATATAAACTGCTGAACTGGAGACTGTGAAACATCACATTTACAATACATGATTTGGCATTTTGTGATTGGAAAACAAAGTATCTGCTCCACATATTCACATGGTAAGAACAGCTCTTATAATTAACAGTACATCCTTAAACCTGTTAACGTGTCTTAGAAAGCTCATTTTTTATTTAAACATATCACAGTTTCTGTCTAGATGCACCTTCTAGTTCTAGCAATGGCAAGTGTTTCTGTTTTTCAATATAAAGTCAGTTGCCAATTCCGCTCTGAATCAGAAGCGATGACAGAATGTTGTGTTGTGACTGGACCCTTTGTGATGTTCGTTATTCCCACCTTGTCACCGGATCTGAAATCTTAATGAAAGTGAATGGTTTATAATAGGAGAAAAATACTACCATGCACACCACGATAAGGCAGTGATCCAACCTTGGTTTTCAATAGCACTAAATCAAAGCAGTGTTGAGCAGCAGGAACGTGTTCATCTCTCCAAACACTCAATAGTTTTGCACTGCATGTAGTGGGAGAAGCGTAGATCTTACCGGACTGGCCAGGAGGAGGTGCCTCCGATGAGCCTCTTGGGAGACACATGAACACGGTCAGCACTGCTGCCTTGCTTCCGGAGCAGGGCTCTACAGCAACCGGCTTCAGGGCTCCCTGCACAAACAGAAATATTAAAACAAGTTAACCAGACTTTTCAGGGATTGCCCAGGTTTAAACTAAGCATTGATTGAGCAGCTCCTCGGCCCTTATTAAAATCACGCAGGGAGGCAGGGACTGTAGCTGTGCTGTTTCATGCATTTAAAGGTTCTAACGTTTCTGACGGTCTTCCCTATTCCTCCGGTAACACCGGAATCACTGGATTGCACACAGGGCCGGTGTCAGGGGGGTGCAAGGGATGCAACTGCACCCGGACCAGCCTTGGTGTGGGGGGGCAGCCCTGCGTTTATTTCTTTTATTTCTGAGCCCCCTTTAATGACTAAATGTAAAAAAATATATAGGCACCGTCTAATCCACTGGGACTAGTAAAATAAACCGTAGCAAGGGAGTATTGGCAGACTGTCAATCAATTCAGAATTAGCAGATTGCCTATCTGGAGGCGGGATGCTGAGCGAGCGCTCTGTCAGTAGCTCAGTGTTAAGGTCATGTGACTGCTCTTCTGGCAGATGTGATACTAACAGATGGATGTGATACTAACACCTGATGGTAGAAGTTCAGTATTTTAAATAAAGTGCATGTTTTTGGGATAATCATTTGTTACGTGCGTTCATTGATGGTTTTTTTTGCTTATGAGTATTCAATTAATTTGTAGTATTGGCTACTATTAATGTTTTCATACTAACTTTTGTAACTGATAACATTAATTTAGAAATCCAATTTATGCAAATGATTAGTACCTTTTTGTGACTAATATGTTTTGGTGGAAAGTACAACATCAATCTTTTTCTTTTCTAGCTATAAAGAAATGATTCTTTGTGTCTTAACAGCGGCTTCACATATGCTGTGAATAAGGAGCTAAAAAAAACAAAAAAAACACATGGAATGCAAAAAACCCTTTTCCTGTGTTGTGTAAATATGTCACTCTGTATTAACCCATCCATTTCAATGTCCAGACCTAATCATACACAGTAAATGTGCATATTTTTATTTCACCTTTTCTGCAATTTAGGAACAGCGAATCAAACAACACTTGTCTGGAAACTGAGGTGTGTGAAAATGAAATCTGCCTCCATTTACAAAAAAAATGTAATCAGCAATTGACCCCGTTAGTCGTACCTTTGCAGTATCTCTCTAACTTCATATATATCTTGTTCTAGTACAATTATGCTTCTCAAACCCACCTTCTATTCAGTACTAACGTGACATTCAGTGACCTGATCAGACCTGGGCACTGCTCTGTGGTTCAGGGTGTTGTTCCCCTGTATTCAGACCTGGGCACTGCTCTGTGGTTCAGGGTGTTGTTCCCCTGTATTCAGACCTGGGCACTGCTCTGTGGTTCAGGGTGTTGTTCCCCTGTATTCAGACCTGGGCACTGCTCTGTGGTTCAGGGTGTTGTTCCCCTGTATTCAGACCTGGGCACTGCTCTGTGGTTCAGGGTGTTGTTCCCCTGTATTCAGACCTGGGCACTGCTCTGTGGTTCAGGGTGTTGTTCCCCTGTATTCAGACCTGGGCACTGCTCTGTGGTTCAGGGTGTTGTTCCCCTGGTTTGCAGAACTTGTATAAGTACATCCCCAAACACAGACTGCATTAGAGTAAAATTCCTGTTTTTTCCATTATTTTTCATTTTTACTGTTTGAAGGCATGATCAAAGGCATCCTGATAAAAATTAGATTGCTGACATTAAAATAAATAAATAAATAAATAAAAACACTAGTAACAAAGATGTAACACTTGCCAGCCGTCTCATGATTTAAGCATATAAACCCACAAACCTACAGGTATTTGCGGCTGATCGACACCGATTTCTGATGACAACGTCAAACGATTTTAAGCCTGAAAAAATAATTAGGTAGCTGTACATGTCATCGCTCTGTGTTTGTGTGTGAGGGATAGGCCACTGCATAGTTAATGTAGCTTTGGATCAGGCCTCACAGTTACAGATGCAATGTTATGTATTCACAAACATACACACAAAACATAGTGACAATTGTGGAGGTTTTGCCAGGGAAGAAATGAAGACATTTTCAAGACTGTAGTCAGAAATGTCTTTTTAAATGACCTTTTCAATCACCTAATTATCTCTAACAACAACAAAATCACCATCACATTTAACAGCCACTACTCTGTGCCAAAAAGCACTCAGCAAATTGAACTGCAGAATCAAGGCATAAAGAGGTACAACTACAGCTGCCTGCCAAAGATGTGTTCTGACATTGCTGAAATAGTTCAGAATTTTTCAAAACAAACTCTTAAAGTACTGTTCAAATGCATGAAGAAGATTTACTTGAAAGGGTGTGCAGTACAGCAGATTCACAGTTTAATGAGGTTTCAAAATAAATGTAGTTTTTTTCATGGCTTCAGAAACTGCTCGAGTCATGCCAGTGGTGTGTGTGTGTGTGTCACCTCACAATGACATTCTCTTTGTATTATTGTTTGGATTAGCTGATGACTGATGGCCTCTTTCACTACAATACAGTAGGTGCAGGAATCTTGTCTTCACAGAGCACTGTGTACACACAGTGCAGTCACTGCATGTTAGTGTGAATCTTGACGCATGTGATAGTTCTAATGGTCTACTTTGTTGTTTGACATGTGCCATTTTGTTAGGAGGCATCTTTAACAAGATATGGGGGTATCCAAGTAATAAGCCCCCATCATTCATCACTCAAGAGCCATTTAGAAAGCAGACTAGAGCAGCAACATGTCTTTGTGGGTTTACTGCTATCAACAATATTCTGCAAAGCTTAATGAAGTTCCACACAAATTATTTTCTCTTTACATTTCTACCAAGGGATGGAAATCATTTCTAGAAGAGAACTGCCAAAAAGAAAAAGAAAGCACCACAGCAGTTTTGTTCAGGCCCACGGCCCCCATGCTAAGCCACTGCCAGAGCCTGTACTCCTGGCCTCTTTCATCCATCACTGGTTAGACAGTAACCAGCTGAATGTTCCCATGTCCTCCCAATGACTCTCTTTAGGGTTCCAGGGCCCTATGTTGTAAATGAATGGCGGATGCTGGTGGGATGCTACCCTGAGCCCAGATGTAGTTCCATTCCCTTATTAACTCCCAGCTGGGAGTTGTTAATTTTCTAATTGATTAATCCTGTATGGTGCCTTCTGTCCCTGGGAGGGGAGCTCTCGTATCAAGAGCTGCAGTCTGTGAGGGAGACGGTGCTTGAAATAAAGCACAGAGAACGCTTTCTCTGTCTAGACCAGGGCTGCTAAGCATTTGCTTGGATGAGCTGTTGAGAGCACATGGTACTTGTCTGGCTCACACTGAGATATTAACTGTTCGAGAAATCAGTATCAAGCGAGACTCAAATATGAAGAATTGCCCAGCTCTGGCCAAAAGATACTCCATACTTGTCAAGTATATTTTATAGTGCTTTCTTGTACAATATGAGTCAACTTTAAAGAATATATTGCACAGCTTTTTTTTTTTTTTTTTTTAAGGGCATAGCTCTTAAAATGTTTTAAAGCGTTTAGAAATCAAGCAGCAGGCTGACAGGATAGCCCTCACAAACAGATTAGTAATAACTGTCTTCACTCCTATAAATCAGACAGTGTGAATTCTGAGGAAACACAATTGTGCTGCGATCCAATCAAAGTTACAAGAACACAGGCTTTTGGGATTTTCTGGGTGCAGTAAACAGCTCAAAATGTCAAGTGCTTATACCTGCACCTTAGAGCTTAAAGATGTTACCCTATGTGACTGCTTCTCACTTTGTATCTATCTGATTCCTCAGCTTTGTTCTGCTTCTTAAATATTTTGTTAAAGAAATGCTTGTGCAGAAGTACATACAAGCACAAGTGCTATGACGAAGGAACTCTTTTTTTTTCAAGCTGTTAAATCAGAGGGAAGTAACAGTTCAACAACTCCACTGACAGCTATGACAAATTACAAAATAGAGGACTTGCAGTTGACTTGCCAATCCACAATTAAGAGAAATGCAATGACGTAGAGAACAAGAAACTGTTAATTAACTCCAGAAATTAAAAACTGAACTATTCTCAAGTAGCTATCAGAACAGGACACAGTGAGACGAACTCAATAGCTTTTGATAATAATGAGCATGAAGAGAACGCTTCAATTACAACGAGGCACTGCGTCTGCCTTCAAATTACACACTGCAAAATACAAACAATCACTTACTTTCAGAGTATTAAATATGACTTATCCGCAGCAAATAGTCTGGAGCAGCATTCCAGTTGATGAAAGTTGGGATCTATGATTGTAAAGTTCATGTTGCTGATAGTGATTGTTGGTTTCTAGTTGGGATTCCAAAAGAAGGAGAGCTATTCAATACAATTAAACACCCCTAATATATAAAACAAGAAACACAAACCTTGGGCATTCTGCTGAGATCCCCCCATAGTGATAACAGCTACAACAAACATGGTTATTGATAAGATTTCCTGGAGGAAATGGCTGGTTAATGGATAGAGCAGTCTGGAGCGGATCCTTTTCCTACTGATATTCATTATAGAGAATGAAATGAGTCTGGGGTTCTGAAAGACACGTGATTAAACACAGTTCACATTCACTGTTTTACTGTTGTGTATTTTAAACATGTGTTCATTTAGGCAATACAATTCCTGCTCCCCCCCTTGCATTTCAACCTGTTTCAAAAGTCTGCCACTGAAATAAAACATATGACTGATGCCTTTCTCACCAAGTCACTCATCTCTATTGTGTAAAACTCACAGCACAGCACGTGTGTACCATCCACTACGGACCCAGCACCACACTGCAGTTATTAGAGGAAAGCATGGTGTTAACACATTGTTGCATCGGAAAACGTTATTTGATGGAGTCAGGGATTTGGCTCCAGTATTTTCCTCATTTTAATGTTGAAAACCATGTTTCCATGGCAGATTACTGCAGTGATGCAATTGGACACAAACTTGTGTATTTTCACTGTGATTCTAAACATTGCTTATTTCCAATCTTGCAATTAATTCTTGGCAACACAGACAGATGCATTGAGCCCACATGTCTCTGATTATTCCTCACAGTCCAACGATGACTTATTATTCTGGGATTTTCTTCGCTAGGTTTAACAAATATTTACCAACGATCCTAATTAACAATGATTTACTGGTCCTGGGAGTGTCGCTTTCAGAAATGTATTGAAGTGCGACTCGCTTGTTTGCACATTTCCTTTTAATATTCATTAAGGGCTGCTTCTTCATCCATTCCTGAAATGAGATTATGGTAAACATTCCCCCTCACAGAAATGATAGAGTACTCCCAAAGATTAATATCGGCGGAAATTGGTGATACGAGCATTAAGACCAAAGCACTTTCTGTCCAAATTAATTAGGGTAAGCACACCGGATGCATAAATCAACAGCACTCGGAGTGATTTGCAGTCATTTGGAATGGCGTTAGCTCAGACACTTTGTATCTTAGTGCATGCTTAATGATTATACCATGGAATATTATACCATCAGCTCTATTACTTTTCATTCCTTCACTTCATTTATTTGATAATTATGGCCACATATTTCTCCTTTGCTGGATATTATGCCCACTAAAGGAATACACCTGCAAGAGAGTTAGTTTGATTGGTTGATTTAAAGAAAGCGTGGTGTTATTACCGATCCTTGATCATACAGTGCATCGTACGTTTCCAGTACAGGCAATATGTCATAAAGGTATAGCGTCCTTCATAACAAAAGCTCTTCACATTAAAGCACAGATGCCAGGGCTGGATGATCTCAAAGCGTGAGATATTTAATGGAGGGTTTTTGTTCACGATGAGAGGACAAAACCAGTAGGAAATAGTATGAAACTGTACACACAGTACACTGTCACCTGATACTGGCTTGCTATGCTTGCTCTAGAACTGTGAAACACTGTATTTGTCATTTCTAAAAATCGCCACTTGAGTTGTTGTGTTTGACATATTCATGTGCTTATTTGTTTTCCATGTGTGAAAGCATCTCAACATGCAGGAGTCTTGATGTTCCTGTTGATGTGAAAAGCACATGGAGAAGTTTAAACGCAATAGAAATCCTTTGACTTTTATTCAACTCCTCAACAGGACAAAACACCTTAAGTTTAATTTTTTTTTTCTCCCTGAAATGGAGGGTTTTCTGCAGCAATATCCCTTGGCAAGCCGTATCTGAAACCAAAGCTACACTGTTTATTTGAAAGAGCAGATGTATTTCAAGCTTTGTTTTTATTGCTTGTGTGTGTTTCTACACATACAGTAATGACTGCATAATGAACTAATGTGTCCAAGCTGGGCTTATGTTTATGTTCCCACTACCAGTGTTTATTTAATATTAGATTCAAGTTTTTGTAGTTTGAGCTCTGTACTTTTTTTAATTTAAAAAGCTACTGCACAAAATAATATTGGATTGCCGTTGCGTGGGTTGGTGTTTGCACAGACAGCTGCACCAACCTGTTTACTAAAAGGGAAAGTTCAGTCTAGGCAACACAGGAATGGTCACTGGAGTGTTCTACTGTATAGGGGTATTTTTGAGAGTACCATTTTAGAATTTTAGAACATTCCAGACACTGCAAGTTGTCCTGTATTCCAGTGATCAGTTCTCACATTCTACAATGCTGCTAGAGGAACAGAGCGCCCCCACATGGAACAGAGTAGCACATCAAACCACAGTATCACCAAGCACTCTATCACAGCAATAAAGACCACAGCCCGGCTCTCTATAATGAGATCATTGATCAAAGCTAATTGACCTATTGAAGCATAACAGCCGAATGGAGGTTAATGATCTTGTATGCACTGTAACCACTGAACACCAGTCTCTTATATTTTTTTTATTAATTAATGGTAATTAATATTTGTAATTATCGTTATTTTTTGGATATGAGATACAGTGCATGCCTTTGATTTATTTGTTATTTCCAAGGTTCAAAAAAAACCTAAAAAAAACCTTGGGAATAATGTTGAAAAGCACAATGAAATGAACATTTCATTTTTAAAATATAAAACCGGCTGATCAGACAGTCCTTTGGCATTAAGTACATTTACAAAAAGAGTACCTTAGACTAATTACAGGTTCTGTGATTGAAAAATAAATTAGTAATTTAGTGTATTGGAGTGGTTTCCTGCTTCTGTTTTAGTGTATTGGATTGGTTTCCTGGTTCTGTTTTGAGTGTATTGGATTGGTTTCCTGCTTCTGTTTTAGTGTGTTGGATTGGGTTACTGGTTCTGTTTTGAGTGTATTGGATTGGTTCCCTGGTTCTGTTTTAGTATTGGATTGGTTTCCTGGTTCTGTTTTAGTATTGGATTGGTTTCCTGCAGATATGTGCAAATGGTATTGTTTTTAATTTGTTTTGTCAAAAAAAACAAACAGCTGTTATGAAATGTACTTGTCTTCTCTCTCCTTGATGCAAAAACATTAATAAGAATAATTTGTTCACAGCATGTAAGCAACTTGTTATACACAAGTTCTGCTCACTCAGTGTCTGCTTTGATAATGGCAGGTTTACCTGCCACTCAAAGCGTGCCTGGTGAAGTGTTAAAAAGCAGCGGAATGCCTTTCAATGGTAGAAATGATACAAGCATTTCAATTCAAAACCCACCAAAAAGCCATTATTAAAAAACTGAGATCCAACAGAGTTAACAACTTCTAGTGTTCTGTGAGAGAACGGCAGACAAGTGAGCGTGACACATTCTAATTTTCAACACTGTCACAAAGCTAAGCTCTCTCAGCTTTACGCATTAGATCTGGATAAATGCACACACTTAAATCAAGTCAGAGCAAGCATTTGCATCTCTATCCCAAACATAATTAGATGTAAATGTATTAAACTGAAGTACAAAAAAAAATTGTTTACTGGATCAGTAATACATTGAGCTTTACTAATGTGCATCAGAGGATCATTCCTATTTGCATGTTAGATCTTATTGACAGACTCTACAGAGATTAAAACAACATCTGAAAAGATTGCAACAAACTAATCCGATTCATCTGTTTTGCCAAGGGATGATGTTATTTACATCTGACTAAACTACAACCGAGGCAGACTGAGAGAACATGCCCTTTGCTACTGTTCTTGTGAAGTGCACATTGTAATTACGCAATGATCTGTCACATGCGTCCTGACTAAGGCTGGGTGACTCAATAGTCAGTAAATGGTGGCACTCATTCACAGAAGAGGGGCTCTTGTATCCAGAGAACAAGAAGACAAGACCGATAATGACACCGTGGGAGTCGTTTCATTAGAACTCTTCACAGATCTGTTGGCATGATCTTGCATTGTACAAAAATAAATGGATTGGGGGTGTCTGGAAAACGCGCAGAATCGAAAGTATCGAGCTGTGAAGAGACGAAGGCTCTGCAGTGTGAAAAGGTGCATCGCTGTTTCAAATGTGTGGGATGGAAGGCTGCAGAAATGGTCTTCTGGAAAGGATATATAATAAAAAGGATATAGAATAGCAAATGAGAACTTTTAAAAAACTTATTACAATATTCACTTTACGATAAAGTTAACGGCATAATAACCGGTGTGTCTGTGAAGCCTGAAGAGAACTGTTACAAAAAAGCTTTCAGGAGGTTTGGAACTGTAGTCACATTCCGTGCCTGAAATGCATACGTTATTAGTGAAGGATACCATTGCAACTTTAGCTCCCTTTCATAGGGTAACCCACAGAGGACAAATCCAGCTAGAATGTTGCAGAATACTGCATCTCATATTACACTGCATTTACAATACGAGATAGCAAAAACAAATGATTTGGAATGCTAAAAAAACAAGAGTTCACATGAACCACAAACTAAAGCATGCCATTGAAAGCAGGGCTTAAACAACACAGAATAATGTGGGCCACCATTCCTTTAAAAAAGACAAGGTGGCTAATGAAGCATTAACTTTAACAATTATTATACTCCTTGTCATGCATGGGACCCTACAACAAATTATATTGCTGTGACTTATCAAAATAAAATACAATTAAATACATAAATAAATAAAAATAAGCCTAGCTCTGTGTCTAAGGAGGATCATAATCTATTGAGCAGACTCCAGGAAATTGAAAAGCAATGATGCTGTAAACCCCTGAACACAAACCATATTCATAATAAAAGCATCCTCACATAAATCTTACAAACCCTCAGATTATATGCAGGCTTCTCATATCATGTTAGATATTATTACTTTTCCCAGCTCTTGTGAGACAGATGGAGGGGTCCTGTTCCTGATAGAGATGCGTTGCATTATGTTTCCTCTCGGTCGGTTATCCCTTATGGGAACCTCGGTAGTGGAATATTACTTGAACTGGTCATGGCTTGTGACCTTTCAGAAATACGATCAGTATAAACAATAACAATGCTGCGTGTGTAATGTGACATTTTTATCTGAAGTACTGTAGATAAATTGCATTTTTGTTATTCTGAAACATATCGACTGACAGGAATAACAGTACAGAAACCACATATGGTTTCATACTAGCAACACATATTTATAACAACATTACTTACAATGAAGTGATTAGAAAGACTCTCTGTAATAATTCATCACCATCATGCCATATTTATAATATTAAAAAAATGAACACAGAGAATATGTTGCGTGCATACTGCTGATAGGAAATAAGCACAGTGGCTCATTCACAAACAGACGTCCTGACTTTATTCTCAGATCAAGGGATCTGGACTGCCTCACAAGGTAAATCCCAATACGACTCGGTTTTGACTCAACAAAGGAGCTACCATAAGCCCTAAAGAATGGGATGAAGGTTCCTGGCTTTAAAAGATTTATCCTTTAAGTTGCTTGTTTTATTCTAAGCAGTTTCACATACATTAAAAAATCATGCCACGGGTTCAATTGGGTTTTATTTTTCAATATGGCGGTTATCTTTTTATTCATTCAACTAAGAATGCAGTTTCTTTTACACAATCAAATAAAACGTTGTGTCAAACCTCCATGTGTTTCTTCCTCCCCGATTCCTTCCTTAAATCGGGATTTAATTAAACAGGAAGCGACTTTCATTAAAAAAAGAAAGTGGATTTTAATTAGTGCACACTTCTCTCGCCGCATTGAAACATAAATGAATCCCAGTTGAAAACGTTGCAATTCTCCTGCTGGTTACTGAGAGTCTTGTTATAAGTGAGGACACCGTGGGATCCTTCAAGAAGCTGCTTGATGAGATTCTGGGATCAATAAGCTACTAACAACCAAACGAGCAAGATGGGCCAAATGGCCTCCTCTCGTTTGTAAACTTTATGTTCTTATGAGTGTTTTCCTTCATGTCTACAATTCTTTTTTAATATCGGAAAGTCTACCAACGTATCTCATGGCTACCAAGATACCAAAAGCTGAGCTGAACTTTTCATCTAGTTCAATGCTCCTCTTAATTGTGATTTATTTGTTCATTTAATGGGTTTTACAAATGCACGCTTGTCAGAGCCCAACCACTGCCCTTGGGGGAGGGGATAGACTTAACAATGAACAGTGCAACTCTGCACACAATATGGGCAGAAATGACCCATATGGGCAAGAAACAACAGTACTGTCTGCTCCGTCACAATGCTTCAATGTGTTGTAAACACTGGAAGGGAAACATTGTAATTAAATCATTCCGAGATCATTTATAAAGCACTTCAATCTCAGCTCCAAGGTGAAGGGGTTAACCCAGTTTAGTAGAGTCCACTCATATACATAGGAATAATAATACTGTGTGTGTGTGTGTGTGCATATATATATATATATATATATATATATATATATATATATATATATATATATATATATATATATATATATATTCCATTGCAATTGAGATTCTACTACATGGGATACATTCTCCAAACATATCCAACCATGCTGCCCAATCTGCCTATAGAATATATTGAGTACAATAGATTACTGGTGTTTTGTCCTCATGGAAACATGCTGTCCAATCTGCCCATAGAATATACTGAGTACATTAGATGTACGTTCAGAATTAGTATGTTAGTCATGTTACTGTATACCAAGAAGGTGGCTCTGCTCCAGCCTGAGCTTGACTTCAGGGTTATGGGATGTGTGAATTTCCTTTTGAGATTCAATGAATATTTTCACTCTGATCACACACATGCACAGCAAGCCAAAAAATAGAATATTTATGAAATAAGCAACCTTTTCTTTTTCCACGTGCCAATACTAATCTCAAATTTAATTCCCTAATTTACACAACTGATTACAACACAAGAACAGGGAAGAATGGAGAAGGGCAGGGAGTGAAAAGATCAATATCCCTCCCCGGGGGGAAGCTGTAAATAAGCCAGGATAATACGTTTCACAAGGCCGTGTTAACAGAGTCATTTAAAGGGTTTGAAGGGTAATCTCACAATACTTCTGAATGGCTGTAAATAGTATCTGTAATGTAGATCATTTTAAAATTAACCAATGCTGTTGTTTTCTTTTTATTTTATTGATTCAAAATGTAATTTTGATAATTTAGGTCAGATTAATCATTGTCAGAAATTCTCAAGAAAGGGGAACCTCCCCTGAACTCCAACGCTCATCCACGTCAATTAGCCTGCAGCATCATTCCAGCTGATGCGATTGCTTAAGTATCTCACTATTGTCACTGAATCCAAGTTGATTTTAAGGCAGCAGAAGACACTTTGAATAGCTATAGCAAATACATTTCTGTTGCTTCAGTAATATTCACCTGAGTTTCCGTAATGATTTTTCTCTCCAAGAATGTATTAATTACAAACTAGAGATAAAAAGTTAATAAAGTACCATGTATAATAAAATGACATAAGGGAGAAAGTACATTGAATTTCAATTATGTACAGCTTGTCAAGTAATAAAGTATTCATAGCGACACTCTAAACGTATATGGTAATTATAATGTTCGTACAGGAACCAGAACAAAATCTGCTCTTTACAAAGTATACACACAGTAAGTGAATGTTCATTTAATTTAAACAATATACAGCTTAAAATGTATGTGCTAAGAGTCACAGAAATGTTTAACGTTTGG
This sequence comes from Polyodon spathula, assembly GCF_017654505.1. Taxonomy (NCBI): domain Eukaryota; kingdom Metazoa; phylum Chordata; class Actinopteri; order Acipenseriformes; family Polyodontidae; genus Polyodon; species Polyodon spathula. The sequence continues at coordinate 709,861 of NC_054546.1, forward strand.
TATTTTGACCCAATACGCAGTTTAATATGCATTTCATGAACACAAATGTTGCAATCACAAGGCTTCCTTCCACCTTATCACAATCACAAAAATCAATTGAAGAGGGACCCGAGACAGATTTGAACCTATGTTTCCAGAGGCGAAGGGCATGTGAATTAACCTGCTGTGCCACCTAGCCTCCAAGTATATCTGCCTATCTTTGTTTCAGTGCTACGATGGTCAGACTCGACTTATACTGCACAACCACAAATGAATGGTTTGTACACAACACAGCACAATGAAACAATCCCGATACAATAAAATAGTTAAACAATTTCAAATAAAATAAAACCTGTCTTTTAAAATCAAACAAAGTCTGGAATTCATGGGCATTGGCAGAAACACCAATAACATGCGGACGACACAAAAACCACAAGGAGGTCTTTTTTGAAATTTTGTTTTCTGCTCCTCCTTAGAAACCTTAAACATTCTAGCAGTTCTACCTAATCAAGTCCTGTGTGTTTTTCCAGTCTTTCTTTTAAATCACAATTAATAGATACAATTACTGCATCCATCTAATTTAGGTTTTATTACTGATGCTATTATTATTATTATTGTTATTATTATTATTGGTATTCAAAAACAACCCAGCATAAAAACCTTTTTATCCTATTTCTAGATATTCCATATATTCCAGTATTGTTGTTAAACTGTTTGAATGAACTGCTGAATCACAATGTAGTCAGTTTATTACTCACCTTACAGAACAGTTCTTATTTAGTAATGAATTGTACTGGAGCTTGCTCGCCCTGGAAGATGCTTCTTACTGCAGAACATCTCTACATGAGATCTGTATAGATGCCCTGCTTCTTACTGCAGAACATCTCTACATGAGATCTGTATAGATGCCCTGCTTCTTACTGCAGAACATCTCTACATGTGACTTATAGATGCCCTGCTTCTTACTGCAGAACATCTCTACATGTGATCCTTATAGACGCCCTGCTTCTTACTGCAGAACACCTGTACATGTGATCTTTATAGACACCCTGCTTCTTACTGCAGAACACCTGTACATGTGATCTTTATAGATGCCCTGCTTCTTACTGCAGAACACCTGTACATGTGATCTTTATAGACACCCTGCTTCTTACTGCAGAACACCTGTACATGTGATCTTTATAGATGCCCTGCTTCTTACTGCAGAACTCCTGTACATGTGATCCTTATAGACGCCCTGCTTCTTACTGCAGAACATCTCTACATGTGATCCTTATAGATGCCCTGCTTCTTACTGCAGAACACCTGTACATGTGATCTTTTTAGACGCCCTGCTTCTTACTGCAGAACACCTGTACATGTGATCTTTTTAGACGCCCTGCTTCTTACTGCAGAACACCTGTACACGTGATCTTTTTAGACGCCCTGCTTATTACTGCAGAACACCTGTACATGTGATCTTTTTAGACGCCCCGCTTCTTACTACAGAACACCTGTACATGTGATCTTTATAGATGCCCTGCTTCTTACTGCAGAACACCTGTACATGTGATCTTTTTAGACGCCCCGCTTCTTACTACAGAACACCTGTACATGTGATCTTTATAGATGCCCTGCTTCTTACTGCAGAACACCTGTACATGTGATCTTTATAGACACCCTGCTTCTTACTACAGAACACCTGTACATGTGATCTTTATAGATGCCCTGCTTCTTACTGCAGAACACCTGTACATGTGATCTTTATAGATGCCCTGCTTCTTACTGCAGAACACCTGTACATGTGATCTTTATAGATGCCCTGCTTCTTACTGCAGAACACCTGTACATGTGATCTTTTTAGACGCCCTGCTTCTTACTACAGAACACCTGTACATGTGATCTTTATAGACACCCTGCTTCTTACTGCAGAACACCTGTACATGTGATCTTTTTAGACAGCCTCCAAGAAAAATGGTATTTCTATTCTTCCTATGGTTACCCATATACTCTTGAAAACGAGGCGTTGCGTTTAAATAATGTATTTCCTATTAATACAAAATAAATGTATAAATAATTAATTGAAAACATAAATATGCAAGGTTGTAGAGAGCAAGTTTTTGAAGGTCACAGTTGGCTCTAATTTAGAATTGGAAAATCAGACCAGCTGATCACTGGGCTCTTATAAAAATAGGTCACGTCCTGCATTAACTTTCCTCTGCTGTGCAGCACACAATGTAGGCTGCCCTCTTATCAGCATGCTGTCTCCTCTGGGGAGCTGCACACCTCATCCCTCCCAACATCATCGCAGACTCAATCCATGTGCAAGTCCACACAGTGTGCCTCGCACTGGGACACAGTGGCAGGAAACAGATACGGTATCTACCAACCTCATTTGTAAAATCTGCTTCAGTTTTTAAAATATTTCTTGTACTTGCATGTGTCTCTATAGTTACTTAGCGGGTATGCCTTTATGCACCCTTCTATTGGCTAGCCATAACAAGGCATAAAGAGCAGAGGTGACATTGGGACCATATTGTAGCAACTCCACCTTAAACCCTCTTTGCGTTGATACCAAAGACTGCAGGCAGGACAGTTGTCTGCATAAAACAAACCAAAAACAAAAGGAATACCAGCTTTTACACAACAAACCATGCATTAAATGAAGGAAACGGTTACAAAATGAAAACACAGTGGGGCAAAATTCTTAACACAACAGAACCTACAGTAAACAATACCCCTGACGCACAACTGTGCATTGCAGGTGCAAAAAGCAAGCCTTGAAAAGGCAGAACTGCACTAGTCGCATGACACAATGTGACAAACTTTAAGCAGAGCGGTGTCTGTACTTTTCAAAAACACATTTTCAATACAAAGGTCAATTAACAGTGTCTGTGACAGTGCTATCCATCAAGTTATCATTGGGCGATCAGCTCCATATGCCCGCTTATTCAGTCTTCACATCAAATTGCATTTAAATGTATGTTGATGACTTGTTTATAATCCAATAACCTGACCTGAAAACCCTGTGGGTGCACATCATTCAGGTTTGGTTTCATGTTTCATGATAAGTAACCGTTTCACTGCAGGAGTTTAGGAGGAGTTTTAATTTATCAAGCAGCAAATGCATTTAGAATGCATATGATTCTACTGCTTGTTGTGAAAAATATAATATCCTATACAACAAAGGAATATCGGGTGTCCGCTGGCTTCCTCATGCATTCGCATTTGAGATCCTTATCATTCACAATCACTTGCTGTTCACTCAATATCAATCTTGTTTTTCTAAAAGGCAAGCCAGCATGATTGAATTACACAAATCTGTGTTTTAAAGCAGTATTTCCATGCTCTATGAATAGTTAAAAGAAAGAAAGAAAGAAACAAACACTTATATTTGGCACCTTCCTCAGTTTCAGTACAGAGAGCGCATTTCTTTTTCGATCAATAATAAAAAAAAAGGTATTTATCTAGTGGTGTTTTATTTCATTTCCCCGTGGTATAGTAAACACATTCTTGGTCCTACTATAAGCTGACAATAAATTGAAATAACAAAAAAAATAAAAGATGTATTTTATAAAAGGTAAACAGATTCCAGAGACTTTCCCTGCATGGGCTTGTTGTTTACTTTGTGCTGAAGCACACAGACCCTACAGTGAGCCGTGAGCCTCAGACAGCCTGTGTGCCATGCATGCCTTGGAATATGAATTAAAGCTGCAGTAACAATGCTGGGGCTACTGTACATAGCATGGTATTAAACCATCTCGGTATAGTATCTTGGGAGAAGTACTACTCTGATTGGACTATGACTGATCGAGCCAGTCAACCAACCCCACATTGTCTATCCACCAAACCCAACAAGTAACAATGTTTCCATGTTCAGAATGCCACACTACCGAAACATTCTGGCCAGCCACGGATCAAGGGGGGCCTCAGTTTGCATAAGCAGATTATCCAAGTCGCTTCTCAGATCCTTTTACAGCTTTTCAGAATGAACCAAAAGAGGTCAAGCTTACTGCATGACAGCCCATTAATAATTGATTTCTTCACTTTGCACTTCGGTTTTACTGAAATCCCTCAAGAAAGCGATATTACAGACCAGTCCTGAAATAATAACCAATGAATCACAAAGAGCCTCCATCTGTCTAGAAGGGTGTCTAAACAAGGTAAAGCACTGTCCGAGGTTCAACACAGCCAAATCTCTATCTCTAATGTGTATAGATGTGCAGGAATCTGCAATGTGTACATGTGCAGATATGTGTAATGTCTAGATGTGCAGGAATCTGCAATGTGTATATGTGCAGATATGTGTAATGTCTAGATGTGCAGGAATCTGCAATGTGTATATGTGCAGATATGTGTAATGTCTAGATGTGCAGGTACCTGCAATGTGTATATGTGCAGATATGTGTAATGTCTAGATGTGCAGGAATCTGCAATGTGTATATGTGCAGATATGTGTAATGTCTAGATGTGCAGGTACCTGCAATGTGTATATGTGCAGCTCTCAACCACAGGGCAGCACTTAACCCTTTAATGTACCAACCACATCCCACACAAAGGGCTATTTTCAGAATGCATTACAATATTTAGAAGTGTACTGCATTCTGGAAAATACTTTATAAATATCAGCCATTATCTCATCATTACTTGACAACTAACCCTGCCATTTAAACAGGATGCTGCATTTTCACTTTCATGCTGTCCTGGGGAGAAACTTAAAAAAAAGTCACAGACAAAAGCCATTAAAGGTAATTTTGGGAAGTCAAACAAAAGCATGGTTTTGCTGTTTGGTGAAAAGTGATGATTGCAATAGCTCAGCAGCGCAGCAAGGTCATTGTGGGCTACTTGAAATCACTGCACAATAACTGAGCGAGTGCCGCGTCTCTCTCAGAAACAATAGCTGCGGCTTTTTGCTGCAGCTGGGTTCAATATTCAAACTAAATTAAAGAGCTTTAGTGGCAATCACCAGAGATCAGGGAGTGACAGTATGCTATTTAAGACTCATCAGTCTCTCAGTGACAGCTGGATGGTGCAAGGTCTTGTAAAGAAAGAAAAAAACATTTATGGAAGAAATGGTGAGAACACTGGTGTAAAAAGATATCCTCTCCAATTACAAGTGACTTGGGACTCCATGTGAACAAAGCAAATCGGATCTCTGTATAGGATAGATGACACCTCCTTCCGTACAAAGTAATGCATGTTTGGTGTGTTGATGTATTTCAAGGATATCCCTCTCTTTGTATCACTGGTGGACAGCTGGTTTTGAGAGACTGAATGAAAAACGGCAACCAACAGTATTGCTATATATAAAACATAACAGGGATAATGAAACCAAGCTAGCCAGGTTTTCAGCAATCTCTGATGTCAATTTACCAACCACCACCATCTCATCCACAATGCAGAGCAGCACTTCAGCAGCACAGTACCAGCACCCACATTAAACCATCCACATAAAACTCACTGTCCAAATCATGCACCCAAACTCACCCGACTTCATGAACTCCAGCTGAAATAATCCTCTATCATTTATTCACTTATGATCAACTGGCTTTGTAAAGCAACAGCAGATGTTGCTTAATTAACCTTTATGGAAAAAAAAATGTTTTCATCTTATAATATTTCACCTTCAGCTGTTAATTATGTTTCCACAACAGAAATCCATTAAGACAGAACTTGTTCCTTTCTAACTATTCAGTATGGGATAAGTCCATGAAGAAAGGCAGTGATGACACAACTAAAGCAATTCAGAAAACTGGTAGTTGGATACAGTTTGAAAACCTATAGCACCTCTGTGGGATTTCTCTGCTGCTTCGTATTTGGCAGATTTAGCACAAGATCCTTTGATGCAGTACAAAAGCAAAAGACACAGGTGCATACAGTAGAAATCAAACCAGCTCATATTCGTCACTCAAGACAACAGCAACACACACCTTCAAAGCTTACATATATATATATATATATATATATATATATAACTGCACAGATCACAAAGAAGCAACTCCACTGTAGCTTCTGTTGTGTTTTCCTACAGTTACTGTGCTTCACTCTGCACTGCTCACATGTTCTGCTGCACTATCCTCTTAGTTTTGTGATCAGGTTGAAGACTGCTAGCAGTGTCTAGTTACAGATTCTTTCAATCAAGGATGAAGAGCAGTGGAGCCCACTATTCTGAGGGGGTTCTGCAATCTTTGCAGGATAAATGTGTGTTACTTATATATACTTAATGCTATTATTTTATCACAAAAAAAATTTAATATTGTATGCAATGGAAAAATCAATCAATCAACAATGCAAGTAGACAATTCAAACAGATGTATCATGTACACAAAGGATACATACCTGGGGGTCTGATATTCTGACACCTCTCATACAATTAAACAGCACTGACTCTCACAAGAGCACCTCTCATACAATTAAACAGCACTGACTCTCCCAAGAGCACCTCTCATACAATTAAACAGCACTGACTCTCCCAAGAGCACCTCTCATACAATTAAACAGCACTGACTCTCACAAGAGCACCTCTCATACAATTAAACAGCACTGACTCTCACAAGAGCACCTCTCATACAATTAAACAGCACTGACTCTCACAACAGCACCTCCCATACAATTAAACAGCACTGACTCTCACAAGAGCACCTCTCATACAATTAAACAGCACTGACTCTCACAAGAGCACCTCTCATACAATTAAACAGCACTGACTCTCACAAGAGCACCTCTCATACAATTGAACAGCATGGCTGCAGCCAGCACTGTTAATAGGGCATGCCCCCTCTTGCTGGGTCTCAGTAACAGTGTAAATGGGGGCGCTTGTATAAACCTGTATTTGGGTTCTTTAGTGCCTACCTCTAGTGGCCCTCGCAGAGGATCAGTTTGCTCTCCTCCTGCTGCTTCCAGTGCCACGTCCACAGAAGCAAAGGGGCGGCTGGCCATCTGCTGCCTCTCCCTCATGAGCTGCTGTTGAGGAAAAAACATAAAAGAATCCTGTAGTGCGTGTTGCTGTCAAGCAGATCATTAGAGGACATAGGGCCCTGGGGCCGATATTCGTACTTATTCACAGGACAGCCCAACTGAGATACAGCTTTTAGTTTTCTTACGGTCATTTTATATAATGTGTGTTTTTTTAAACTCAGTATAGCAGGGAGGACCATACTGTAAATGGACAAATCCTACTTTGACTTGGGTCTGTCAGAATATCAAGCAGGACCGAGAACCGTAAAGTGCATTAAGCCTGAACAATACAAATGGAGTTTACAGTGTTATTCAACTGATCAGTGATCTTCTGTACATGCTTTCAATTACAGAAGTTGTTTTCAATAAGTCTTTGGTGAACAAAAGTGTACCACACAATACGACCTGCTTATCATCTTGTACTGCAGTACTGGACATATATATTACTTGAACTCCCTGTTGTTACTGATGCATTTGTAAGGGAAGCAGCTGTCTTTGATAATAAAAAAGACAGCAAATTCCCAAAGAGAACCTTTTGCACTTTGATGAAAACAAACACAAACAAAATGTTTTAAGTTTCCATTTGGAAACCCTGGGAGCTATAATCCCACCAAGCAGATAAAAAGCACTGAAATAGACCATTTTACCCAGTGAAAAGGTGCTCTTATTTAATGCAGCCACTAAACTTCCTCAGCAGTCCTGAAGGATCTCAGAAGCACCGCATGGTATAGTCCTGCCAACTACACATTGATCATTGCATGGGTCATTCATTTTGAAAGTGCTATAAACAACTCCAGCGCAGGCAGGCTATCACAGCTATGCATTTTAAACAGCTTACCTGCTATCCAATTACCAATTTCTGCTTATTTAGAAGACTGATGGCAATTTTACATCACAGGTGAGTGAGTAACTCCATTTCAGGATGGGGAATTCATCTGAATTCTTTCCATTATTTGACACATTGTGTCATACCTCTGAAGCTTATCATTGCTCACCACATGATCTGGAAGATGGGGGGGTATCCAGGCTTATTTTACAGAAGTGACTCTAAGCTCATGTCATTAATTAATCAGTACTGCATAGTAAGTAGTCCTGCAACAGGATGGTAATTTAGTTGTTACAGCATGAATTGTATTTTAGTGCGCCTATTCGCTGTATCCAATATAGTTTTCAAGGCTCCAGTCATAATAAAACCAAATTCAGTGGTAACACTAAACAGGGCTGATGGTTTCACAATGGGTAACTATGTCATGTGCAGTCGTAGGGTAAACCCCAATGAATGCCTTGTTATACTCCTGCAGGACTGTGTTATGTGCTTTAAGAACAGTCCAGACAAGCACACAGTGCAGTACGTGCATCTTAAGGATGCAACACAAAGCAAACAAGCAAGACCTGATTCAAGCAACGGTGCCAGTGACCTCTGCACTTAAGAGTAAGAATAAGCAAGGATGATTTACGGTTTAGGAAGAAGGAAATAAAGGCTAAGTGTGTGCTTGTGTTCCACTGTGCTGGAACGCACCACTGTAGTACTTTATCACTGGCACCAGTTAAACAATACCCAAATCGAGGGGCCTGCTTTAGTCTAATTATCTCTAATTTGTGACCATAAATTAACACTCGAGCAATGTCATTTTGCTTAATTCTTTCACCAAGAAGCAGCGAGTAATATCATTTTTAATAAAACTGTCCCTTTGCACCATTTCCATTCTCCTGTAATCTTACACGTCCAGATTTGAAGGGCTTTGTTTGAATGGAAATGTATGTGAACTGCAGCAGATGGTGATCAGGGAAACAATATTGATCCTTGCGACTGTGAACTTGTTTTTACAGATATAGAAGTGTCACAGTGTGCAGCGAAAGATGGGAGGTTCTGTGGGAAAGCCTCGTCTGGTCCTAGGCAGAACATATGAACACGTGCACAGTTAGAATGGGTTATATTCATCCACTGGGATGTTTTCAGCAGGTTCTATTTGCTAAAGATAAACACAGAAATAAGGCACGGGGTTGTGTTTAGTTAATATGTTTGCATATGGATAATCCTTTGAGTATAAATACAAATAAATACTATGGGCCCTATTTAGCAAATATGTGTGCAGCCGTATCGAAAATGTGATTTAGAAGAAGTCGGGTCTCATGCGTGGGCTAACACACATAAAATAAAAAGTCATATGCCCAGCAATCAAAGCACAGTGGGGGAGTAAGGTTCCGACCAATAAGGATTCAACATTTCCTTTAAGAGGACCTTTGCGTCTGCGATAGAGAATTGAGGGCATTTTGAAACCCAAAGACACAAGCGCCTCAAGCAGGGTAACTTTTTTTTTTTTTTTTTTTTTTTTTTTTTTTTTAGCAGTCCGGGGGGTGGGGGGTGACGTTGGGGACAATAGTGAATACTCAAAAAATAAAATAAGTAATCTATAAGCAAAATTAAGTTACATAATTATTATTTTTTTTGTTTCACTTGCTGAGCGAGTGAAGAATGTAGAATCGGGAGTTTTCCTTAAGTTAGGTGTGTATAGCTCATCTTTGAACCATGAAAACCGAGCTTGCCTTTATTATTAATGCTTTCCTGTTAAAAATATACTGATGGCACACATTTGCATTTTGTACAACAATAACAAAGTCTGCATTTTTGTATTGGTCCCCATGCGTACCTGTGAGCCCCTGTCTAAAAGGCTTGTCTGACCTGCCAGGCGCTTGCAGATCTGCAACCTCCAACACTAGCGCTTCAAGTTCAGCATCTGCTTCCTTCAAACCAAGCAATCACTCTTCTGTAAGTTCCACATCCATTACGGAGAGCCACAAACCAGGGTGATATTGCTAACCTTCTGAGGAGTGTACTGTAGCGTTCCGCCACTGACATCCCAACATCGGAATCACATTTTGAGGATTTCAAATGTTTGCTCAATTACAGTACTCGCACATTTAGGGTACGACTATACCCTCGGCAGGGGTCGTGGGGTTGAGCAGCGGTCTCAGTAGCCATACCCGTTGTCCCCTATCAACCAGCCTCTAAGACTGTCATCCCGCTGAAATGTAGCTGCCATCTGTGAATTAGCGAGGATAAACGAGAGGTGCAGCAATAGTTTGCATAAACACGTGATGTCTACTTGCACGTTGACAGAATAGATTCCCTTACGATTTACGTAGAAGTGCCTATTCTAAATTGATGTGTGTACCTCAGTGCTACAGGCAAACATATATATATATATATATATATATATATATTACACATATAGATTACATAAAGCCACAGTAAATAAAAGATGATGAGCATTTTCAAGTGGAAAATTTGAAATGGAGCCCCAGACATTACAGTTTTTCAGTTGATTCATTTTTAATGCTCATTTGTTGTTGCAGTTAATATTAAATAGCATACAGTAAACAGTCTGCCTTTCTGGTGTTTTACAAGGTTTGTGTCTGTGATATGCGAGTGTGTGGAAAGACAGACAGACAGCTTACTTGTTTTATAACTGATAACTTACATTCTAAAAACAGTGTACTATCAACAACAGAAAGAGCGAGAACTTGCATATCCCCCTCAGCACATTGCATTGGAAAGGGGACGTTGGGTCTTTCCAGAAAGCACAAGTTAATGATCAAGCTGGCTCTGAATGGCAGGACTATCAAACATTACGAGAGGCATGCCACACGGACCCGTCTGGCTGCTTGGAAGGTATGACGGGAGGCCCTTGTTACAATACAGCTCTGAGGAATCTTTTAGCACATTTTTTGCTCTTAAAAGAATTAATTTACCAAAGAAGATTTTTGTGCCTGGAATCAATATTAAGCTGGCAATTCAATTCCACTCTCCGTGGTGCAGTGCTCTGCACGACAGTGTTTTTAGCAGGGATAATCCCGGGGAAAGAAGTTAATCTGGGGACACTGGGAACACATAGCTTGAACTTTTCTTACAGCCACTTAAGCCATCCCAAGGCACAGGTGACCACAGTGCATCACTTTAATTCAGATTTGCAGAAAATCCTCTGAGCAAAACTGGACCAGCACAGCCTCAATTTCAGGGTTTAATATTGAGAGTCTATTCCAGTTGCTTCCCAAGTTAAAATGCTGCTTGCATGAATATGGGCAGACCTGCAAACAAGGAGAGGTTTGTACATATGTACGATGCAATAAAAACAGCTGCGCTCAGGCATTTAACGACATTGTGAAGTTACGTAACTGTCTAAAATAATGAACTGCACATGCATATGCATAATTGTATTGCTGCTGACAAACAAAATATCTGATTTACTTACGAGGTGAAACATAATGAAATAACTAAACCATAAATAAGAGCCATTCCTAAAGGAAACCTGCTTTCAGGAACAAATCCCCTTTCATAGTTAACCCAGTGTACACACACACACACAGATTCAAACCACCAGTGTACACACACAGATTCAAACCACCAGTGTACACACACAGATTCAAATCACCAGTGTACACACACAGATTCAAACCACCAGTGTACACACACAGATTATCAAATCACCAGTGTACACACACACACACACAGATTCAAATCACCAGTGTACACACACACACACACACACACAGATTCAAATCACCAGTGTGCACACACACACACACACACAGATTCAAGTCACCAGTGTACACACACACACACACACACACACATTCAAGTCACACAGATTCAGTGGTCACCATTGTGTGTACACACACACACACCACACACAGTGGTCACACGTGTGTGTGTGTTGTGTGTGCACACACACACCACACACACAGATTGAAATCACCAGTGTACACACACACACACACACACACACACACAGATTCAAATCACCAGTGTACACACACACAGATTCAAATCACCAGTGTACACACACACACACAGATTCAAATCACCAGTGTACACACACACACACACACACAAATCACCAGTGTACACACACACAGGTTCAAATCCCCTTTCGTAGTTAACCCAATGCATACACACACAGATTAACATGCAATATTTTTGTGCTGGCAAATATGTTTAAGCCTATTGAATGCTTAATATTTTAAAACTAAATAGTACAAAGATTTATTAGAAAACAATTATTCTGCATTATGTTCTGCTCCTTCTGCTGTACGTCAAAGTTTTGCTACTGAAATGCAGGCTGATAGAAGCTGCAGTATTGCAGCTCTATGATAAGTGTAACACAGTCACAGCTGCCTAATGAAAGATTGATGTTTTTAATGAAATATAATTGGGAGTTGTATCAAAATCATTTTTAAAAAAGCATCTGTAGTCCAGAACAGATGGTAGCGATTCAGATCAGTACGTAGTCCAAGACTGACTGGTCTGGGTTAGCTGATTGCAAAGGCAGTTGTGTCCTTCACAGGTCATCTTCTAATCTAATTCCTATGAATTCAAACTTGGTTTTGACAATTTGTATTCCCTGCCTCTCTCCATCAGCTAACTAGAGACACACTCATGTGCATGCCCTGCCTCTCTCCATCAGCTAACTAGAGACACACTCATGTGCATGCCCTGCCTCTCTCCATCAGCTAACTAGAGACACACTCATGTGCATGCCCTGCCTCTCTCCATCAGCTAACTAGAGACACACTCATGTGCATGCCCTGCCTCTCTCCATCAGCTAACTAGAGACACACTCATGTGCATGCCCTGCCTCTCTCCATCAGCTAACTAGAGACACACTCATGTGCATGCCCTGCCTCTCTCCATCAGCTAACTAGAGACACACTCATGTGCATGCCCTGCCTCTCTCCATCAGCTAACTAGAGACACACTCATGTGCATGCCCTGCCTCTCTCCATCAGCTAACTAGAGACACACTCATGTGCATGCCCTGCCTCTCTCCATCAGCTAACTAGAGACACACTCATGTGCATGCCCTGCCTCTCTCCATCAGCTAACTAGAGACACACTCATGTGCATGCCCTGCCTCTCTCCATCAGCTAACTAGAGACACACTCATGTGCATGCCCTGCCTCTCTCCATCAGCTAACTAGAGACACACTCATGTGCATGCCCTGCCTCTCTCCATCAGCTAACTAGAGACACACTCATGTGCATGCCCTGCCTCTCTCCATCAGCTAACTAGAGACACACTCATGTGCATGCCCTGCCTCTCTCCATCAGCTAACTAGAGACACACTCATGTGCATGCCCTGCCTCTCTCCATCAGCTAACTAGAGACACACTCATGTGCATGCCCTGCCTCTCTCCATCAGCTAACTAGAGACACACTCATGTGCATGCCCTGCCTCTCTCCATCAGCTAACTAGAGACACACTCATGTGCATGCCCTGCCTCTCTCCATCAGCTAACTAGAGACACACTCATGTGCATGCCCTGCCTCTCTCCATCAGCTAACTAGAGACACACTCATGTGCATGCCCTGCCTCTCTCCATCAGCTAACTAGAGACACACTCATGTGCATTGTGTAACGGACTGAACAGCAAGAATGAAAAACTATTAATCAATATTACTGGTAATTTTAAATCAGTCAGTTATTATCAGCCAATTTTTTTTTTTTTTTTTTTTTTTTTTTTTTTAAAAGGAAACATTTAAAAAGAATTGCAAATAGGAGAACAAACAATAAGATCCCATAACATCTCTCCCATCTTCCTCACACCACTGTGTGTCTCTACTGGGGGTACAGACCAAACACTACACACTGCCTGTGGGAGAGTCCCTGCCAAGGCTACGGACAAAGTCTTTAGTAAAATAAATAAATAAATAAATAAATAAATAAAAAGCCCAGGAAGGAACCACCTCCACATTACAGATGTTTAATTGACAAGTCACTTAATAGGGAGCGTGCGAGTGCTGATTTCTGAACCTCGATGCTAGCGACACTTTGTTGAGTGCGGCGCGACTATTATTGAAAAGAAGGATACACAGGCTCCCATTGATCTGTGAAGATTGTGATTATGCAGAGCTGCTTTTAAATGAGGACGCATGCACGCATACTTCCTTTCAGTTACTTGATTAGACCACACGGACAACAGGAACCCACAGGAAAGACCCAATACAATTCCACAGAGCTACACAGCGAAGGGTTAATCCCTGCCTCCTCACACATTAGGCGTTCAATGCCAAAGTGACGGGAAATGTAAATCAAGGAAACTGTGACATTTTAAGCTCCAGCCAGCTTGCTACGACAGGGAAAGTGGGACGATTTAGAGTTCATCAATTATATCACATCGAACTTAGCCCCAATCGTTGGCCTGGCTGGACAGCTTTCATCCATCTTCATTTATTGAGGAAAGCACAGCCAAGCTGGTAAGATGGCAAGCGCTCAGTAGAAGAGTGGCTCCATGTGTTTATTTTAAAATAATAATAATAATAGGCTTTTTGCAGGCTGGCTATACTGACGTCCAAAACCACCACCTGCAACTATTTACTTGCATCAGAATTTTGCATTAATGCTAGTAAATGTTAATTTGCAATGCTGAGAAAACATCACTCAGCTGTGCTCGTGTTGTCCTAAGCTCATTTCACTTTGATTAGAAAGCCATTAACAAAGCTATTGCTAAAGCTGCCCTCCAGATTGTAAGCTAATAAATACTGATTGCAGCGATGGTTGACAAAGATAAGATAATGCATAACCCCAGCCTGAGGCAGTGCATGCCTTTTAAAAGGACCATAGTATTAATCTCTGTTAATATGTTTTTGCGACAAAAAAGTTTTAAGAAGTATTATTTTGGAGCATTTGCTTTGCGAGACAAGTGTAACCACTGTTTAAAAGAAACGTTTAAGTGCTCAACCCTCACCAGACCCTCATGCCAAGGGTGCTTCCACTGCAACCACACCAAGAAAGCAAATGTAAAGCAACTGCAGTCTTAAAAACTGGACTTCCTTAACATGATATGCTTTGGGAAAATCTGGAACACAATCTGTGTGTTTCACAGAGTGTTTGAAGGTCTGGAAGGAATGCACAGTTTATATTAAAGGAAAGATCAGTATCACGAGAGGGAATAGACAACTTCACAACCTTACTGCAATCCCCTTCGTAAAGCAAGCTTCCCTCACTGTGCAAGTGCTGTTGCTTTTCTGCTTGCCGTCCACCTAACTTCACCTAATAAATCTAAATGAATTGAAGAAAATATAGTGCAGTATATAAATCAAACACAGGATGGAAAATAGCACCAGTTTGGGGAAGCTTTTGCACAGCAGAATAGATGAAAATAATAATAATAATAAATAAATAAAAAATCTAAGGATGCCATTGATAAATAGTTAAATACAGATTTAAAGTCTGCAAAGTTTACTTTTCTTTCTACACAGCTGTTGAAGGGCTTTTGTGGTGCCCTTTCTTATTCAGAGCTCTGCAGAAATTTCATTCAGGGTTCATGACACACTGTGGCTACTCTGCTGGTGTAAAGGTACAGTTTATTCTGCTCTGCCTCACCTCACCCTCTCCTTTAGCTCCTACACACAGGCTGCCAGCACTCTTTGTATCAGAGCCCTGAAGGGAATACTCCTGGTCCCCAGTGGGATTTCAGCCTCTTTGCAGCAGCACATTCATCACCTGCAGCAGCCTGTGCTTCACTGGCATGTGAATAACAGCTGCATGATATTATTGCACTGGGATTAAGTTAGCTAAAAATACCCCAAAGAAAGGATTGGGTTTATTATTTTTTTTACCCAATGCAATATTGCTGGATAACATTACTCTGCAGCATATAAACACACACACACACACACACACACACACACACACGAAATGGTATGCCTCACTGACACAGTAGGTGACAGTTTGTACAACATTGTGTTATAAATGACAACACAGACCTTGGGGAGATACACAGTATTGCCTTGCGGGCTTTTGGTCCTGCTTTGACATTTCTGGTGGTGATGTACTTGCATCATTCTCTCACTTGATCAAAAATAAATATATAAAACAATCCTGAATCCAGAATTTGTATTGGATCACCTTTTTAAAATATAGCAATACTCTATTTAAAATTGAATGAAATGTGTAAATGACACAGCTAGAATATTTCACAAGTATGAAAACTGCCAGTTTAAACATATATGCTGCAGGTCTAACACCAAAGTGAAACCAGAGTATAAGGAGGTTGTTAAAATTGTGATGGCTCTCACAGTTCTTGCATTACTGGTCTACTTCAAACCCGCAGCGTTTTCATATTCTATGCACACATCCTACCTGACAGATATTAGGCTGTGTTTTCCAGAATATTACTGCCAGTGGGGGCGACTTCTGACCGCCCCCTAATTATAATAAAGCTAATAAGGCAATTAATCATATTAATTTGTATGGGGGCGTCTCCTTCGTTAGCCTGGTTTCTGTAGTGACGAGCATAGAGCCGTTACTTCAGCTGTGCAGTAGCTGTACCCGATAACTGTTCCTACTTCACTCCACAGCACTGCAGCAAGAGTTGCTCCGACTTGTTCCTTATGAACCGCTATTCTTTCAGTGCACAACTTTGATCTTAAAAGAACCCAGAGGACTCATTGTGCCATGAATGGCTTAGTACTTACAGCAGAGATGGACCACGATTGTATGGAATATTATACATATGAAATGCTCAGAGCCTTGAGGCAAGCTTTTAAAAGACCCAGATATTGTTATTGCCTTGGTTTCCTACTTCAGGGTTACTATCAAGAGCTAAATGATGGACTGAGAAACAGCGCTCACTGTTTCACGAAGAATAATTAAAAGCACATTTAGAAGCAGCAGAAGGAGCACCTTCAGGGAAGGAGATTCCTCAGGGTTTCAACACATTGCAGTGTGACAGCAGCATGCAGTTACACTGCTCAGGTATACAAAGCTCTGTGATTCTGTATCATAATCCTGCTCTAATTAAACTAGGAATGTGGGTTATGAACATTAGGCTAATGACAAATCAAGGTTTTTGGTAACCTACTCACAGGAGACTGATTGTCAAAAAGTCTTGGGCTTGCCAGTAGTGTGCTATTAAGATCTATCCAATGTAATAAACGTTCAATGTGTATGGGCTGGCCTTATAATAACGTATTTCAGCACAGGAAAAACACTTCTGAGACTGCTTAGTAAGACCGCGTGAGTGTTCAAGTCCTGCCGGGGCTTCTGTCTATGAGTAAAAGTACACACAAATTAGTTTGAGATGAACGGACAAATAATACATTGATCCAGCAATCACACACTGAAAACAATAAAATGGTGAGATGACTAAACTTCTATTTAGAAATGATACACTGTGTAGCTGTTCAGTGCATTAGTCATTTAAATGAACAAAACAAGCTTCCAGCAGCGAAAAACGACCTCAGCAGAACAAACATCCAATGGCTGATTTACTGGATGAAAGCTGGTCTGAATAGGACACCAGAGCCACACAATACTAACTAAACAACTAAACTAAACAAATACAAACACTAACCCTAACCCCTAACCCAGAGCCCCACAATACTAACTAAACAACTAAACTAAACAAATACAAACCCTAACCCTAACCCCTAACCCAGAGCCCCACAATACTAACTAAACAACTAAACTAAACAAATACAAACCCTAACCCTAACCCCTAACCCAGAGCCCCACAATACTAACTAAACAACTAAACTAAACAAATACAAACCCTAACCCTAACCCCTAACCCAGAGCCTCACAATACTAACTAAACAACTAAACTAAACAAATACAAACCCCAACCCTAACCCCTAACCCAGAGCCTCACAATACTAACTAAACAACTAAACTAAACAAATACAAACCCTAACCCTAACCCCTAACCCAGAGCCCCACAATACTAACTAAACAACTAAACTAAACAAATACAAACCCTAACCCTAACCCCTAACCCAGAGCCCCACAATACTAACTAAACAACTAAACTAAACAAATACAAACCCTAACCCTAACCCCTAACCCAGAGCCCCACAATACTAACTAAACAACTAAACTAAACAAAAACAAACTCTGTTTGAACATGCTTCTTTAGAAAAATACACACTGCTAAACAATACTGTCAAGGATTATTTTCTTGCAACCTGGGCAACAAACTAGAATCTAACTGACAAAACTAACCAAGCAAATCAGGAGAGAGCCGGTAAGGGTGATTTGTCGCCTGCAAGACAATTGAACAGTTGGAAGGGCAATGTTATGGCAACAATGCAGCGCTCCTTTAAGGAATGTGTAGTACTGTGTGCATGTCTGTGCTACAAAAACAAAACAAAATCACAAGAATGGACACAGTATAAGATACAATAGCCCCAGCAGATCAGGCTCGGGTAACACAGACTCTAAACAAAAGCTTGCCTATTCCACTCCTGCACTCCAGCCTCACTGTTAAGCTTGAACACACATTATCTTGTTTTGCACTTGCCAGCCAAAGCTGAAACGCTGCAGAATAGAAAGGTGCTATCATCCAGTGCTGCTTGTAGGTTAACCCCCCTGTCACAGTGAAGACAGTCTGCACAGCCACACAGCACATGCATCTTCCAACCATTTACAACCAACAGACCTGGAAGTACCAAGAAGAGTCAATTGAATCCAAACAAATACCGGAGATTAAACACTGAAAATGGTTATGAAAGATTTTGGACCCTGTCATGCACGGTCTGAGAACAAAGGAACAAATAAATCTGCAATATCGTTTAATCCTTTACCATCATCATCATCATTACAGTATCTGCTGACTTATGTTCAATGAATGACACCATCATTTCTCCATGGCTACCCTCCAACACAGACACGCTATATTTACAGGATAAATTAGACTGCCATATTTTTCTCATGCTCTTTAAATTCAATTTCTCATGAGTGGATGGATGTGTTTGTATCATAGACTGGAGCTGGGGGGGGGCAGCCTGACTTCTATTCTTCATTATTAGCAGCAGATTTAGCCTCGACCTGGACTTTGGGTTTTCAGGCAAAAGGACACAGAGTTATTCTATGCAAAGTGTGATTATATATCAAAGAGTTATTGAATACTTCTTACTTTAAGAACACTGGTTATTGAACAGAAAAGCTGAAGTCAAACAGGAACAGCATGGTCTGAAAATCCTTAAGGAGGCAAGAGAATCTTAGAAGTAGTTTAAGATGCCTAATTAAAGCACTAAGTGCTCTAATATTTTCACACGAGTGCCCACTGTTTCTATATCACCGATTACTGAGCGGAAACTGAAATTCTCACAGCCAGAGGTTTCCATGCAGGCAGGTATTTAAAGGATATCAATGGCACATGTTGAGGTGTGTGTCGGTGCTAATGCCCAGGTGTCTAGGTTTGCTGAGTGTGCTACAGCTGTGTTACAGATTGCATTTTCATTTGTGCCAGTGCGTAAACAATGCTGTGCCCTCCTGTCGAGAGGCTGCATTTCACACCCTGTAAAGAAAGCAGTGTAAATGTAGTGTCTCTGTGTGTTCTGCGTTACACGAAAACAGGTCTCATAATGCATGCAATACAAGCTGTTTCTGAACCAAGCACAGCTATTGAGGGGACAACCTTTCATGGGATTCCAGACAACATTGTTTTAGACAGCACGGTGTGGCCGATTCATTTCTAGGGCAATAGGAACAGCATCCGTTTGACGTGTCACATACACACATAAAATACTGTGTCCTATTACTATGAAATGAAAAAAACACACACACACGCATAGAGACAGACTCTACATCTAATTAAAAACAGTCTGTGGAGATTATGAAAATCTGTACGTAGCCATCACAGTGAAATGGACACCTTTTGTTTCCTTCTCAAAAGGAGCAGCCAATTTTCAAAGGTGCCTTTTTTATTTCCGTTGACTTGAGAGCAGAATCCGAAGAGCCCTCTGCTCCGGTTACCCCGTAACCCTTTCTTCCACACGCCCTCGGCAGACGGCTCCTCGGTCTCATCAATGCTTTCTTCCACACCGCCCTCGGCAGACGGCTCCTCGGTCTCATCAATGCTTTCTTCCACACGCCCTCTGGCAGACGGCTCCTCGGTCTCATCAATGCTTTCTTCCACACCGCCCTCGACAGACGGCTCCTCGGTCTCATCAATGCTTTCTTCCACACCGCCCTCGGCAGACGGCTCCTCGGTCTCATCAATGCTTTCTTCCACACGCCCTCTGGCAGACGGCTCCTCGGTCTCATCAATGCTTTCTTCCACACCGCCCTCGGCAGACGGCTCCTCGGTCTCATCAATGCTTTCTTCCACACCGCCCTCGGCAGACGGCTCCTCGGTCTCATCAATGCTTTCTTCCACACCGCCCTCGGCAGACGGCTCCTCGGTCTCATCAATGCTTTCTTCCACACCGCCCTCGGCAGACGGCTCCTCGGTCTCATCAATGCTTTCTTCCACACCGCCCTCGGCAGACGGCTCCTCGGTCTCATCAATGCTTTATTCCACACCGCCCTCGGCAGACGGCTCCTCGGTCTCATCAATGCTTTCTTCCACACCGCCCTCGGCAGACGGCTCCTCGGTCTCATCAATGCTTTCTTCCACACCGCCCTCGGCAGACGGCTCCTCGGTCTCATCAATGCTTTCTTCCACACCGCCCTCGACAGACGGCTCCTCGGTCTCATCAATGCTTTCTTCCACACCGCCCTCGGCAGACGGCTCCTCGGTCTCATCAATGCTTTCTTCCACACCGCCCTCGGCAGACGGCTCCTCGGTCTCATCAATGCTTTCTTCCACACCGCCCTCGGCAGACGGCTCCTCGGTCTCATCAATGCTTTCTTCCACACCGCCCTCGGCAGACGGCTCCTCGGTCTCATCAATGCTTTATTCCACACCGCCCTCGACAGACGGCTCCTCGGTCTCATCAATGCTTTCTTCCACACCGCCCTCGGCAGACGGCTCCTCGGTCTCATCAATGCTTTCTTCCACACCGCCCTCGACAGACGGCTCCTCGGTCTCATCAATGCTTTCTTCCACACCGCCCTCGGCAGACGGCTCCTCGGTCTCATCAATGCTTTCTTCCACACCGCCCTCGGCAGACGGCTCCTCGGTCTCATCAATGCTTTCTTCCACACCGCCCTCTGGCAGACGGCTCCTCGGTCTCATCAATGCTTTCTTCCACACCGCCCTCGGCAGACGGCTCCTCGGTCTCATCAATGCTTTCTTCCACACCGCCCTCGGCAGACGGCTCCTCGGTCTCATCAATGCTTTCTTCCACACGCCCTCTGGCAGACGGCTCCTCGGTCTCATCAATGCTTTCTTCCACACCGCCCTCGGCAGACGGCTCCTCGGTCTCATCAATGCTTTCTTCCACACCGCCCTCGGCAGACGGCTCCTCGGTCTCATCAATGCTTTCTTCCACACCGCCCTCGGCAGACGGCTCCTCGGTCTCATCAATGCTTTCTTCCACACCGCCCTCGGCAGACGGCTCCTCGGTCTCATCAATGCTTTATTCCACACCGCCCTCGACAGACGGCTCCTCGGTCTCATCAATGCTTTCTTCCACATCGCCCTCTGGCAGACGGCTCCTCGGTCTCATCAATGCTTTCTTCCACACCGCCCTCGGCAGACGGCTCCTCGGTCTCATCAATGCTTTCTTCCACACCGCCCTCGACAGACGGCTCCTCGGTCTCATCAATGCTTTCTTCCACACCGCCCTCGGCAGACGGCTCCTCGGTCTCATCAATGCTTTCTTCCACACTGCCCTCAGCAGACGGCTCCTCGGTCTCATCAATGCTTTCTTCCACACGCCCTCGGCAGACGGCTCCTCGGTCTCATCAATGCTTTCTTCCACACGCCCTCGGCAGACGGCTCCTCGGTCTCATCAATGCTTTCTTCCACACGCCCTCTGGCAGACGGCTCCTCGGTCTCATCAATGCTTTCTTCCACACGCCCTCTGGCAGACGGCTCCTTGGTCTCATCAATGCACACAATCCTCTGCTGAGGTCACGCCTCACAGGCTTTCTGACTGGCAAATAAAAAAAGAAGCTGTACCCCAATAGATGCTTCTAATTGCAGCCATGGAAATTGTGATCACACACTCCACGGCATCTTAAATACCGCACAAGGAGCTCCAGAACGTTTGAGATCACACTTTTAATTCCTTTGTTTTTAGAAATCATGAAATTATTCCCAAGGGCACAGGAATTTGTTAATTCCATGTTGTAACACACAGAGTGTAGTACTACAATTGCACAGATGCTAATCACAGAAGTAGGACGAGAGAAGTGTCATTTTAAGAGGCTATAATCTTTCTTTTATTAAACCCATCTTAGAAAACAATGCATCTAAAAAAGGAGGAGAGATATTCTTATGTTGGTAAAAAGTGTCTGGAAATGAAATATGCATAAAGATGAAAAGTCAATAATACTTACAAAAACTACAATAACCACCAACAGACACATTACATTGTGTTAAACGCTGGTGCACACTCAATTGTTCAGGACAAATGAGTCAATGTTTTGTGATAATTTATTGAAATTAGGTAATGTTTTTTTTCAGTAAACCACACAGTCACTAAATCAATATAGTACATGCTAATACAATAATACACCCCCAGTACATTCCTGTCAGGGAGGAGAAAGGAAAGCATTACTCATGTACCCACCCCCCCAGTTCACTGTGCTGCTCTTTCATGTTTTAATCCTCTAATACCACAAGAATCAAATGTATTGCAAACTTTTTATTTAATCTCTTCTCGTACAGGACGCTCTGGCTGTGTGAGCATTTCACTATTTGAAAGCTGGCTCTTGGGTTATTCTGAAATCAGTTACTGATGATCATCACCTGAGGGGGGTGTGGGCCTGGTAGAGGAAGTGGCTGTTTTAAAAGGAAGCAAGGAGATGCTGGAGCTACAGAACGGTAATAAAAAGGATTGAGATAACACCCAAGGGCACTCACTCTAGAGTGTGGTGAGCACAAACCTCGAATTCTGGATGGACCATTTTATGAGGAGCATCCATGTAAAGCTGAAGAAGCATGGCTGGAGAATGAGCTGTATTGGAATCTGTTAAGAGACCTGACTAGGCTGCAAACACTGCTAAAGCCTTTAGGGAACATTGGAGCTGTTAAACACCCTTTCAGCTCCCTGTTGAACAAAAAGTCAGCCCAATTCATACAATTACAATATTTGAGGAGGAAAAAAAAAAATTGTGTCCAAAAACAACTACACTTCGAGGTGTTATTATTAACCTTTGAGTCTTACTTTATTTGCTGCCACCTGGTGGTAAATAGTGGTAATGATAAAACAGCTGTGATTACACACACCTAACAAATCCATCTTTTCATTTTTTTTGCAATCAAGTTTTCTACAGGGAGACAATACAACATAACAGTATTGATTTTCTATGTCATGTGGCCATCACTGGGAAAGTCATAACATTTACTGATCATTAAAAAAAGTCTGAATAAACATCTGCTAACTACATATTGATTTTTCTTATGCGTGTAACCTGGGCAATAATTCATAATCACACCCACCTGTTTGATATTATTTCAAAACATTCCCAGGTATCCTGGCAAATGAAAAGTGATTCAAAACATATAAATACCAGCAATTTTAATATGTCCACCTGCACCCGTCATTTCAGGCATACTTTCTTATTATTGAAATCCTTAGTGTAGGTTGCATTGGTTGCTCTTTAGATGATGACTGGGTTTAAAAACTATGGAATTGCTAAAAACATGTTATTCTGCGATTAATGACCTATTACACTATGTAACACAATTTTTGTTCCTGGGTAGTAAGTGTTATTTCCTAATTGCTTATGCCTCAAAAGTATAGAAAATGGCTATTATTCCCCACAAACTTTGCTTTTGTGACCAGGACAGGTAAATTTCAAAATATAAGAACATAAGAAAGTTTACAAACGAGAGGAGGCCATTCGGCCCATCTTGCTCGTTTCATTACTATCACTATTTCCAATGGGAAAATGGGCAAATGTGTGTCTTTTCGTTCACATAAAGTCAGAAAAAAACAACATATGAATCCAAATTAACATGTATTTATATTAAAGTAATACGAAGATGACTACAAAAGATTTAGAAGTGAGTCGTTTTTCGAGATTTACGATTATACTGTATCGTGCTCATCAGAAGTGCTCACTTAGTCCTGTCAGTGGCACGCTAACAAAGTCAGTGAGAATACTCTGCAGTCACTCATGCAGAGAAGTCAACCCCAGGTTAGCCTGTATGTATGCCTGTTTATTTGTGTCTCTGCATACAAAAGTGCAGCCATATAGCCTACTGATGTTTAGACAAAGCAGGATGGAGCATGCTCTGTACATAACACTCAATACAATAATGTATATAACAGTACTGATCTCGTTTCAATGACTGCACACTCTCAGATTGATTAAAGAACATCAACCTTCTTTGATGAATGCATGATGTTTCTTCATTTTCTTGCTGTTCTTAATAGGCGGTTCTCCAGGACAAGACATAGGACACATGAAGGATCTCCACGACAATACATAGGACACAAGTGTATCTATGCACTTGTACCTACTAGTCCCTAGGTCTGCCTAACTTACAGCCAAACTTTGCAGCGTCCCCTTACATTGGACACACAGTTACATAATAATCAGAAAACAATACGAGGATGATGATGATGATGACGATGACGACGATGATTGATGCTCTACTTGTTCACTGTTGACTTTTTAAACCTTGCCTCTTGAAAAGCTTTTCATTTTGAATGCAATGCTGATTAGACCAGATGTTGTCACTCTGTACTGCGCATTGAGCTAATTAAATACTTTCACCAGACTGCAGCTTCTATAGTTAAATTAATTCACAGCTGGAAGGAGGCGGAGCTTATAATCGGCAGGGCTTGCAGAAACACAAGGCCGTCTGGAAATAACTGGCTTGTCCATCTGCGATTGGACTGGCAGTCAGGACTTCCAGATCGGTCCCACTCCACCTCATCTGTATTCTGCACCATGTGATGCCCCTGGGTTAAAGGAAATGAATACTGATAACAATGGGCAACCCTGATGAAGGCGGCTGTCTAAAATGGCCAATTGTCCCACAGCAGATTCTGCACAAATTGTGAAGAGCCACTTCACTGCTGAATTCAGCTGCTAAATTATGTATAACACTTGAGAAATGTCTAATTATGCTGATGTATGAAATTCACAAATAGCCACATGCAAAAAAAAAATACGTTAACATCAGTGAACTGAGGTCAGAGCTTCACGACGACGCCTGTAAAGCTTGATTGTTTTCAGTTTCATGAAGCCTTGATGGAGAGAGGCCGTGTTGTCAAAACATCAGATGAGCCTCTCCTGCTTCATTTGCCCAATTCTTTGCATTGAATATTGTGATTAACTAGAAGTGATTTCCACAGCCCTGTTCGAAGAGATGAATGATTTTCTTTATAACTACACCGACTTGGTGGAAGAGAGAAAGTGTTATAGACATTTTTAATATGAATCTAAACTATTCAGCAACATGAAGCCAGAGCAGAAACTAACCTTCAGATTAGCCTGCTGAGTCTCCTGCTGATCAAGAGGGCCATCCATTGCAGAATAATATAGGACTGGTTCAAGTATAATCCACAATACCCCTATACAAATACTCCAAATAACAGTTCAAACTTGCTGTTTTTTTTTTTTTTTTTTTTAAGATTGTGAAACATTTTCCAGTTACCTTT
>NC_054546.1:740284-760284 GCF_017654505.1 Polyodon spathula
TTTAATAACAAAACCCACACGACAACAATCTAAAAAAAGATATACCATCAAGATCTACAGTACTGTGCATTCAACTTTACAGATTCGCTTTATTAAAAAAAACTCAGCAGGTCGTGTTATACTGCCAGAGTCAGTCAAAATAAAGTTATTTACTTTATGCGTTTATTTTTTTTTTTGTGTGACAAACGTTTTACTTCAAGTTTATACCACTAAATAATACAAAATTCAGAAAAAGTAATACAATAAAAACATATCTGTATAAAGGCAGTCATTTGGATGTAATACATATAGTCACTGCAGTAAGACTGACAAGGTATAGGAAACGCCATTAATAATCTTCTCCACTCTATTTTATTACAGGCTGTTAATGTGGATCAATGAGAAAACCTCCAAAAACTATCAAGCAAAGAGGCTACATGTAGACTTGACTCCACACGATGAGATTCACAGTAATGTAAAACAAAGATAACTCCTCGTCTTCTCCATCCTGGCTGCTCTCTGTTCATTAACAGATCTCGCTTAGTCCACTCACGGTGGGAAGCTTTTGCACGACACATAGTCACTAAGTCATGTGTTGAGCTCTCATTACCCCTCCCTTTAAAATATGTTTTCCCATCAGCTTTACACCTTCTTTCTTAGCCTAATTCCACCTGCCCTCCGGTACAGCATAATAAAGCTTTCATTCACTCATTCCTCTCCTCTTCTGACCTGGGGGTTTCTATTATCAGAAATGTGACACAGCAGTTCACAGTTCAGAGCTTCCACTGAGAACCCACTGATCTCAAGGCTTGACAGCTGCACGAGGATGCCTGCTTCCAAATTCCACTTCTGTACTCTTTCACACTGCGAAGGGCAGATCTCGAGTTAATTGCCTCAAATGGCAGAAGATCACATGATTCCAAATGAATACTCTGAAAGCCTTGAAAGAAAAAAAAGTTTGCCAACATAAACTTAGAAAGTTATTAAAAAGAGATACTTGTCTTTTCCATTATATTTGAAGGTCTGTAGTGATACAGCTATTATGCATTAAAAATGAATAGTACATTAGATACTGGGAATTAGTAGCTTTAAGACTGACAGCTTTGTTAGTATAATCCCACTGAATCTCCTTGGACCCACAAAAAGAATGCTCCAGGTTTTCTATTAAATAATGATCTGCAACTCTATTTTAAATGCATTAACATAGATTAACTGAGAAAACAGACCTATATTGCAGCTGTAACAAAACATGAGTATGCTGGTTTACTGCTGTTGTTTATTTTGTTTTATAAAATGTCAGGGTAAAGTAAGTGGTTCTTAGTCATCACATGCAGGAATGTTTGCACCACCGCACAGTTTGATCTACTTTTGTAATCAGTGTGCACACTCAATGCTGTGGTTTTTTAATTGCCCCTTTTATAGACAGAATACACACCTCAAACTGCAACAAGGCAGAGCAGTAATGCCAGAACTATTGCACACCCTGTCATGCGTTGCTGCTTACCAAACTGAATGTGCTGTGCTGGGCAGACTCACACGTAGATTAAATCAATCCGGTTTATTTATTTATTTATTTTTAATTCTTAAAACAGTGACCTCAACAACCACAAACCAACAAAAAAAAAAAGTTTATTGATTTGTCGTCTGAATGCAGTCTGTCTCTCCATTGTATCCCTTTGCCTTATTGCTTGCCAGAGAATTTCCCAAATTGCCAGTATCGACATTTTCACATTGAGGGGAAGAAGAGCACAAACATATCCCCTAATGGGAATATTGAAGAAAAAACAAATGCATTGTCCGGCATGACAATAAAAGACTCCTATTGCACAGCTTCTTGCATTAGATTAGGGAAAATACTCTAGAGATAATTGTCAGTTGGAATCTCAAAACGCATTTAAGAAGTGGCTACTGTTTGTCCTGTTCAAAGCACTGAAGAAACAGACAAGTCCTCATGCTACACACTTTGATCAAATTTATAAACTGAGTGGTACTCAGATACCCTCTAGGGGAAGAATGCACGTGCTATCATTGTTTCTGGAAGAAGAAAAGAAACAAGCTTTGCCATGAAACACATGTCCAAAACAAACCTGAGTGCACGGCCATTACTCACTTCAAACATTAACATTACAGCATCTGGTAAAGGTGCTTTGCGTGGAGTGACGTCGAGTCCATGCTATAAAACTGCAACCGTGGTCAAGAGCTCCCAGGGGGCGGTGCACAATTGGTCGAGCGCTGCCCGGGGGTGGGTGCGGCTTAGGTTGACCAGGGTGTCCTCGGCTCACAGCGCGCCAGCGACCCCTGCAGGCTTGCCTGTAAGTTGCTGGGAGCTGCGCTGTCCTCCTACGCTGTAGCTCTGAGGCGGCTGCAAGGTGAGTCTGCAGTGTGAAAGAGAATCCAACACATTGCCTTTGAAAAGGTAAAGCCTGTGAGAGGCCACAGTAGAGAAATCACAGCCGCTTTCCACTCTGGAAATGAGGAGAGCTCTCAAAACTTCAGGCCTCTGAACTGTAACACTCCTGGGCAACCCCAAGTCACAGCTCTTAACATTTACAAGCCAGTCAGTCTAACAGTGAAAACATGAGACAGAACCACAATGTTCACATTCTTCAGCCAATACAGATTGTATTCTCAGAAACCCAACAGTGGAAGCAAGTGACCTACAGTATAAAGTCAACTCAAAGTCCTTATTTTTACTTTATCCATCTGGTTATTGCAAAAGTTAGCATTTTATTCCTCATTTAGAAATGTGGCACCCTTATGCCTTGACTGTGTCGGTCCGTCGGTCTATCACACTCTTCATGGTAATTCTGCTCCGATCTTCATCAAGCATTGCACACACTAGTCTGCTATACACATGTCAGATTGCATTTGGCTAGAATATGATCAATTACTTTCTGCAAATGCGACTATGAGGATTCCTGAATGGGCCGGCAAATATTCCTGAACTAAGGGTTACAATCCTACAGTATTTCTCTCCTCTATTCTCACTTTAATGTTCTGTCATTTTATAATGACATCAGTGTTTGATGATAGTTTCACTGTTTCTTTTAATTTAATTAAAGCCATAAACAAAATCAGAAAGTTGCATGTTTGACCATGAGTAACTGATTAAGAAAACGGTTCCCACAAATGTCATCAGTCCCCAGCAAGCACTAACTAGCATTTTAGAGGTTTAATATTTGATGACAAAGTAGTCATCCCATTACAGTTTGTTTTTTAATGAGAAGTTGCGCTCACAACACAGCTGCTTATTAAAATTAATAAGGTTCTATATAAATTAGGCTTATGAAAGGAAAAAAAAGTATTAATGCTAGGTACGACCAGGAACCTTTACTTTGGAGGACTGATTATCAGAACTATGCAATTAAGAAGGAGTATGTATAGTGGGAATTATCTGGCTCACGATTTGAAAGAAATAGATTAGCAGGGATAACTCAAGTCTTTCCTTCCACAAGATCGTTACTTGCTGGAAACCCTTCCTAAATGAATGCTGTGCAGTGTGCAGAGCAAATGCCTGCAGCATTTACAGTACCAATTTGTATTTGATGATCAATGATGTTGTCAAATGACAATCCATCATTCAAGTTCTGAACTGTTTGGTTAGAAACCAATCCCTTCATCCATCTCAATTTACAATGCTGAAACAAAGCGATGATGGCAAAATCAAACATCTTCTTTTGGCATAATCTGATATGTAT
This sequence comes from Polyodon spathula, assembly GCF_017654505.1. Classification (NCBI taxonomy): domain Eukaryota; kingdom Metazoa; phylum Chordata; class Actinopteri; order Acipenseriformes; family Polyodontidae; genus Polyodon; species Polyodon spathula. The sequence continues at coordinate 743,962 of NC_054546.1, forward strand.
TTACAGCATATGCAATGTATCCATAAAAGTACATACTGAATGCTTTGGTAGATTTAAAACTTGGTATGTTTTGGACTACACCTTGGGCAATTATTGCAAATAAGAAGTCACGACCTCAAATATTTTCTGCAGCATCCGAGGCTTTGAGAACCAGCACCAAAAGGGTTTATTTTCATTGCATGCAATGAAACTTGAAAGGGAGAATCTTAGAATATCGCTGTGTACCAAGTATGAAGCCAATGCCTCCAAGGTTTAGGAAACCAACAAGTCTCGTGACCCCATCTTAGCAAATTCATACTCGATTCTATCACAGGGATACAATCACTTTTTCTACCAGCAATTACGAATTCCGATAGGGCTGCAATACACCTAAAGGCAAAAAAAAAAAAGATTTAGTAGCTATGCATATCCGTTGGAAAAATTGCTGTTCATTATTAATAGAGTGTTTTGTATTCAATCTAGTATAGACTTAACACTGCCCCTTTGTACTGCATGAGCGCTACCATTTTGAGGTTTCTGCTGACACAATTCCTGCACTAGCTGAGAATATTAAGCAGTCCCATCTTTCTCATGCTCCTGTAGGCATTCCACTGGGGTAATGACCCTGCCAATGTGACAAGTCTGTCCTTGTTCACAGTCACCTCGGTCAAGTGGCAATGCTGTCTCGCTTACAGTTAATGCTGCTGTATCTGTCTGTTTGTGAAGCCTGTTTAGTAAAGGAATCACTTTTCCTTTATCTTTCCACTGTTAAAGGCTTGGAATGGTTCACATGTTGGGGAGAGGGGGGAGACCCAAGAGAACATCTTTAGATTTTTTTCTGGCACATGAAAAAATACAACTGTTTTGTGTAACTCACAGCTCAAAAAGGAGTCTGGGTGGAGAGGGGGCATCATCATATCCATAAGCCTCACACAACAGCACTTCAGAGCGCTCCAAAGAATAGACATTAAAACTGGCAAGGCAACACTATAGTGCATTCTCTTTGCATAGTTGTAGTGAAATACTCAAAAAGGAGAAAACTGAGTCGTAATATTTACAAACTTAATTGTTCTCATTTTCAGTACATTATGTACACACACAAACCAATATGAAAAAACAGGAAGAACAGAAAATAAAAACTATAAAAACACTTGGCCACATCTGTGCAGTTTCATCGTACCTCAATCAAACAACGAAAAGGCAAGCATAGGGTTAAAATGAATTATTCTCAAAAGATCTGATGTAATAGCTGCTTCTCACAGTAGCACATCCAGAATGTACTTATTCATCAGAAAGCGAGCCCGCAGCAATTAGTGGGGGAAAATATTGATCCAAACACAAAGCTCCGGTCTTTGACACACGCGCTAATAGAGGGATATTCATATTCCTTTGTGCACACACAAGCACAGGAAATTAATTTCAAATTAAAACAATTAATTTTCAACCAAAAGTAAGCTCTCAAAGGAAAGTCAACATAAAGTACCCATGTGATCAGGAGGGATTCCCAGCTCCGTGTCCAGGAGGAGACACTCTTCTCACAGCCACTGAAAGAATCATCTGTGGAACACACGTACGCACATGCACGCACACGCATGCACACGCATGCACACGCACGAGGACACGCCTGACAGGATGCAAGAGCTCAGATCATGCCAAGAAAATCCTGAGTGCTTCACTTCATTGTCTGAAAGCCCTGCTTATCAATAGCAGCATATAAAGCTTGAAATAACAATGCTATTGGGGAGTAGAAAAATAAAGGAAAAAAGCTTCAGAGAGTAATGGAGGAATTGTTTGAGGATACTCCTAGTCTACATGAGAGGTCTAACACTGCACTGGATGAATCTGATAGGGGAAAGACTCCTAGTCTACATGAGAGGTCTAACAGTGCCCTGGATGAGCCTGCTTGGAAAGAATCTGACGGTGGGAAAGTTATTTTTCTCTTCTTCAGATCAGTCTTCACGATCAAGAACACAAGCCCTTCAGAGTGAGGTGACCTGCTTCCTACCCAGTATGATCCAGCTGGTATGACAACGTCTCAGGTGGTGTGACTGCATCAATGACTCACGCTGGACACAATGGCTTAAGAGAGCTGTGGGTGAAAACAAGACAAGGGAAAATGTGTGCGATACTGCTAATTGTCCTGGGATGAACTGAGACTTAATTTTGAGGCTAGACACATCAGAGTGTTTTGTTGTCTAAAAGAAAATATAATAATACTTTCAGCAGTTTTATTTTAATTTCTTTTGTGCTGCTTTATACTGTAATCTGACTGGGGGGAAAATATAGTCTGTTTCATATTTGTAGTGGAGGATGTGCACGATCGGAAAGCAGCATATCTTAGCTGAGCCTTACTTCCTCCACATTATCATGACACACAGTAAAAGAAATGGTAAAACCAATACTAGAAAAGGAAATGGCAAACTATACAAGTCAAACTAAAGTGGTATGAATGGATCCCATTAATAAATGATACACAGTCTTGCTTGATGTAATTCATACATTTAAAAAACGTGGTCAGTCGATTGACACCACACTGTGCATACAGATCCCACACTTTTAAAAGCTACATCTTAAGGCCTTCTCATATTAGAAAAAATATCAATTTCCTGACATTTTATACCATTTTATTTTTCTTTTAAATTGGATTTGGAACACACGCACTAGAGCTCAGTTTTATAGACTCATTTTTTACAAATGGTATTGTAAGAGAGTGGGCTAGGTTAAGGGATGATAAGAGGTAAACATAAATAACTTGGCAGAATTGTACTTGGAGGTCGTCACAAGAGTGATTGCTCTCAAAAGCCTCACTTGATGTTAAGCAGTATTTATGGTTCACCTCTGAGTGATTGCGCTGCTTTCAAGGGGCACATTAACCTGTTTAAGCAGGTGCAGACTACTCTGGAGGTTATTTGCGTAGTGTCTTAGTAATAACCATTTTTAATGAACGTGTGTAGGTCATCATGACTGTCACAGAGCTAGACCTTATGCAATGTGTACATCACGATGGGAGTTACACACATTATGAATGCTATCCTTAAACTATAAAAGAAAAATAAATAATAAATTGTGTCTTCAAGCAATCCTGCTCTTCATCACTGATAATGACCAAAAAAAAAAAAAAAAAAAAAGATTAAGTCTCTTCCACATTCTTTATAGACAATGCTCCGTCACAATGTCTTCAACTATTCCCAAATCGTTAATGAATAATCAAAAAACAAAACCTAATCATTACCCTAAATGTATAATTATGTACCAAGTCCTGCAATTACCACATGATGGTTGAGGAGGATTTCTAACGAGGAAAATGCTCACCATGTTCAATTTAATAACTTCAAAACAGGCCCTTAAATCAGAGGTTAACAATATTTCATTGTTTTCAAATATTTACCCACTGAAATAAAATATTCAAATATTTCAACGAATTGACCAAATTAAATCTAATTGCAATAGAGCAGGTTTCCAAAAGATAAATGAGTGGTTAACAAGGATAAGGCTTAACCTGCTTACAATGCAGGATAATAATCAGGCTGCTTGCTGTATGTCACAGTTACATATTTATGAAGAGTTTAAAGTATTTCAATGTATTTCAGCTACTTTACTCATATCTAAATATTTTCAAATAATACTTGCTTTCCACAAACCATATTTAAATCTTTTCAAAAAGGTACTTTCTGCAATTTATTTTCAAATGAGTTACTTCTGCAATCTGTATTTAATTTCACAAACCACATTTATAACTAGATTTATCCCAGGCCCATTGTTCAGTTTTAAACGTTTTTTAAAAAGAAGTCTTCAGAGGTGCTAATCATGAAACATATGCGCGGTATGACCTTTAAATCGCACCACCAATCTTCTCCTCATTAGCAACGTAGCCTGCTTGGGTATGAAAGCTAAACTGTGCAGTGTGAAATCAGGAACAGAGGAGCCAGCGCTGAATTAAAGGAGTGATTGAGGCCTTCATAATCCCAACAAAGGCTGCGATGTTACAACCATGTTAGACATGAAGGAACAAAAGTGCAATTCATCTGCCTAAATGAGCCGTCCTAATCTGGTTAGTCGTTGCATCTCTGTCTGAAAGGAGTATTAAGATTTTAATGTCTTTATTGCCTATGGCTGTAGAAGCTTGAAATCATCTGACAGAGCTTTAGAATGCTTTGAATTTAGAATTTTTGTAATTCTTGATTTGTATAATACTGGAATTCGCTGGGGGATGATAACCACACCATTCTGTATTCACATTATTTATATATACTGTGACAAACACCATGCTTATTAGAACTATTATGCAATCTGAATACAAACTGCCTCGGCACACCACGGTTTTACCTCTACAGTGAATATTTACATCTCATCTGTGGGGGCGTTTGACCGCTGACAACTTTCAAAACCTCACTGTTTCAGAACTGGCTAATCTTTTGGTATTTTTGTTTAATCAGTCGCTTTTTATTGATGTGCTGTAATATCAGGATTTAAAATTCTGACAACAAAAAAAAGCTAAATGCATGAGGGAATGCCCAAGGCCCTTGCTGTTATCAACTAGCAAGAGAACAGAGAAACTATAATTTATCTACAGCTCCACTACAGATTCGACTGAACCCAGTCAATGATCCCCAAGGTCTTGCATTACCTTTCTTGCATTACCACTCATTTCCACCGACAGCAGAGCCATTCAGCTGATGGAGGACATTACCCCGGTAACTTTTCAGATGGGACTGTAGACGGAGACAGTCCGATATCGGAACGAGATTGAGTTTCACAAGCTGGTCTCCTGGTGCGGATGAAAACATGTCACACTACCAGAGATTGCTAGGCATTTGAACAGCACCCATTTAGTTCAATTTGGACGTGACCCAGCTTCAGGGCTATCCACACACCAAAAAACCCTACAAATTTTAAGTATGGTGCAGACTGCTTTATAATACCCCAGGCTCCTGAACAAATCATTAATCAACAACTCCAATCATGAAACCCGTTCATATTCTTGGGATGTAAAACAGATCACTGTCAACCGTAACCCAGTACCATTCTGATTGATAATGTTGATAATATCACTTTGCATGCAGAAAGGAGAAACAGCAAGGAGAGATGTGCATGATGCAGAGGTTTTGAGACAGCAGAGGAAACAGGCGCCGTGGAATATCACATCTCTATTAGAATGTGAAATAATAATATTAACCAATATCGAGGGTTGATAGAAAGTTTGTTTTGTTTTAAATACTTTTTAACTTCATGAAAGTTATTGCTCTTATTGCTCTGTTGCCTCTTAGGATACCAGTTAATATCATAAAGTGATCCACGTCAAAATGTATCTATCTATCTACCTCACGGTATGATAAAAAGGTAGAATACCCAAGTGACACCTGTGTATTTCCATATTTCACTTTTTTAAAATGTGGTGCCTTAGGTGAAGAAACACCAATTTAAATGCATTAAATCACACCTGAATATTTCATTAGCATACACACAAGCAGGAGACTGAAAGGGAGTTTTAAATAGAAATGGTAAGGTACAGTACACAAAGCTAACTTTTCTGTTTGTTCCGGGTTTGAATTGGGTAGTTTATCATCACATGTATTGCTCTTCCTCGTATCTACTGTACACATTTCCCCCAATAAAGTACACAGCAAATGGACTGACCTCCATGTAAATTATTATATGAAATCCTGTGATACTGTTACAAATGCCACAGTTTCACAAAGAAGCAGCTTTGCCCTTAAAACCCCTTTAGAAAATTGTAGCACCTCACATGTCACTTTGTAGACTAGCTTTATAGTTCATGTTTATGCTCATCAATATATTGAGCTTATTCTAGCCCAACCAATCACTGATCCAGTATTCTGGCACCTCGGGACATTCTGATAAAAAACAAAGAGGAAGTGGAACATTTTACACAGCATTGTCTTTTCCTTATGTGGGCATCAGCATGTCAGAATGCCATTGGAACAGGATTGCCTGCACACACACACGAGTGACTGAAGATAAAGTGAATCACACAGGACATGAGGAGTGAACTGCTGATTACAAACACATTGAGGTGCGTGCCAACTACCTTCACAAAAGAAAAAGAAAAGAAAACAAATGTACGAGATGCTTAAAACATTTCACAAGAATCGTTTCTATCTGCTGCATGTATCTACAATTAAACATACCCATTTCATACTGAAACATTGCCCAATTTGGATTTTTGTTCAGGTCTGTCTCCTCCATGCTTGTGTTTGCATATGTTCATATCTTTTATGAAGTAATTCACAAATCAAAAATACAATTCATGTTTGGCTATGTAACAGCGGCCTTGTATTAAAACATGTTTCTGGCAATTTATTTCATGCCTTTGTTGTAATCATGTGTTCTGTGATATTTCTAAGTCTGCTCCTCTTTGACATTGACAGAACCTTCATTAAAACCTAGTGGGGGTGATTAATGATTATCACCTCTAGATGCTCTGAACCTCTTTTAAAAGACAATGCATACGTTTGTCTCCCATGTTCTCATACATGCAACATGCCCGCAAATATTATCTTGCTAGTACATGCTAAATGCACCCAAGATGTGATGAAAACCATTCTGATTAATAGCAAATGAGTAGAATGTGATCTTAGAAGCTCCAAAGTTTGCCGTTACAAGTTATTTCACTTTATTACTGCTGCTCATTTTAGAAAATATCAATATATTTTCATAATAAATATGTAGTCTACAGTAACAGCCAGAGCAAAACAGATTCTCTGTAAAACATCAGTTTTCTGATCCATCTCTGAAGGTTGCTTTAACTCCCCTCTCCCAAAAAGATGCAAGTAAAAGACCACGTTCACAGTGATGTGCAAAGTGTTAGGTCTCTGTCACCTGCTATGAGCTGATAGCAGTTACTTGAATCATGCACGCAATGAATGCCATGTCTGAACACCGCTCTATAGATGCGCATCATATAAGCACTCTGTATCTTTCAAGTGTGCAATCCTGTTTACATTTTCAAAGCCATTCGTTTTTCTCTGTGACTTGGCATCTGTGCCAGTATTTCTAGTTGCCTTCTGTATTGAACCATCTCTGCATCTCTAATATCCTTTTACACACCGCTGGTTCATCATTGTTATTCTTGCATTCTTCTTCACTTTCACAGCCCCGTCTCCTATTTCAACCCCCCCCCCAATACTGTATCAGCTATTGCGTCAAAAACAATAAAATGGTAATGAATTCTTGACTGCGATTCATTTACTTTTATGTTGTGGCTCAGTTTGGATCAGAAGAAAGCTGTGCAAATCTTTATTCATCCATTAGGATCAGTCAGATCAGAAAAGCTTCTCTCCGAGACAAATATTGTTCATATTAAATGAACAGGAGCAGCTACGCTACAGCCTCCCATAAGACCCTCGGCGTCTCGGCTGTATGGTGGGTCATTTTTTCACACCTGTATAATAAGTGATGTGGCCCAGAGCCAGCTCTGAATTCCAGTGGAGCACATCAGAATGTCCTAGTTGGAGAAGCACAGGCAATCTCACTGAGGTTTAATTAAACAGTACAGAAGCAAATGATCCTGGAAGAGACTGGGTTCCTCTGTCCGAAAACAAAATGCAAATCTCAGTTCTCAAATCAAATGGACTATTTTGGTTTCCATGAACAAACTGCCTTCATATCATTGTGATGGCCCACTAACATCCATAACACCTGCAGTAGACAACTAAACACAGAAACAAATAGCAAGGCGTACAATACATTCACTCACAGCAGGAGCTAAGGAGCTACCAGTTCAAGGTGTACAATACATCCAGTCACAGCCGGAGCTACCTGTTCAAGGTATACAATACATCCACTCACAGCTGGAGCTACCTGTTCAAGGTATACAATACATCCACTCACAGCTGGAGCTACCTGTTCAAGGTGTACAATACATCCACTCACAGCAGGAGCTACCTGTTCAAGGTGTACAATACATCCACTCACAGCTGGAGCTACCTGTTCAAGGTGTACAATACATCCACTCACAGCAGGAGCTACCTGTTCAAGGTGTACAATACATCCACTCACAGCTGGAGCTACCTTTTCAAGGTGTACAATACATCCACTCACAGCTGGAGCTACCTGTTCAAGGTGTACAATACATCCACTCACAGCAGGAGCTACCTGTTCAAGGTGTACAATACATCCACTCACAGCAGGAGCTACCTGTTCAAGGTGTACAATACATCCACTCACAGCAGGAGCTACCTGTTCAAGGTGTACAATACATCCACTCACAGCTGGAGCTACCTGTTCAAGGTGTACAATACATCCACTCACAGCAGGAGCTACCTGTTCAAGGTGTACAATACATCCACTCACAGCAGGAGCTACCTGTTCAAGGTGTACAATACATCCGCTCACAGCAGAAGCTACCTGTTCAAGGTGTACAATACATCCGCTCACAGCAGAAGCTACCTGTTCAAGGTGTACAATACATCCGCTCACAGCAGAAGCTACCTGTTCAAGGCCTGGGAGGTAAGGAAAGGCTTTCAGTGGCCTTTCGTCACTTTGGCTATCAATGATTGCTGGGCCTTTTATTTGGATGAAACAACATTTCAGGAAATATCTACCTGCATTTCAATGTATATAAACTATAACTGCTGTGATCGCCAAGAGGCAGAACAGACTGAAATGTTAGAAGCTAAAAATTAGAAGCTATCAGTGCTGAACAGAACACCACAAAGTTCCAGACCGAGGTTGTAACAAGAAACTTGATATATTTGTAACATGTACATGTACTTCAGTAAAACTAAGTTTCAAGAGATTTTAGTAATTGAATGAGGAAATTGCATTTGTGTACAAATTAGTGAGATATAATAAAGAAATATTAAATCAATTTAACACTTTCAGTGGAGCCATAGCATGTATATTACCACTTAATCCTGGACTTGAAAACTGAACAGGAACATGGCAGTGGAGGCAAGCCCGGCTTCATACACAAGGTGCCTGTGATATTCACAAACACACAGGCTACATTATCTATACCTTCATTTGCATCTCTCCTGGAAAGCAAACATATTAGTCAAATCAAAGCAAAACTCTGTAAAAGTGTTCTTAGGCACAGTTATTGAGAGTAGAAGACATCAAAGTGTTTTGAATGTTTGATCTCATCTCCAAAATTGATGTTAGCAAGAATATTAACAAAGCAAGCCTAAAAATAATTCTCACATCCATAATTAGCACAGCTGTGAAACGGACAGACACCTTCTACTTTATCATTCTGAGGGAGACGATACAGAAAATTGCTATTCAGTCATTAGCCATTTCATTATTTGCAATATGATGAAGCTATTCCGATCAGGTCACATTATCAGTTCTGTTTTTTATTTTGAATAGCAGCCACCTCACTGCATCGTATCGTTCATCTGGATTCTTAAACCATAAACTTTGAACCGGTTAGAGTTCCCGCACTGCCAGGTACACATCCACATGGACACAAGCTCAAGCCAATGTTCCTGAAAGATTGCACCCTACCTCTCTGCGTCTCGAGGCCCAGCAGGTCTGTTTTACCTTCCAAACCACAGCAGCGACCAGAAGCAGGGACAAGAAGCAGCTGAAACAGAGAGAGCACAGAGTTAGAGATGTGGGGAAGTCGGGAGGGGGGGCATGCTGAACTGTAACCTGCTGTTGTCACGATGTAAAGAAAGAGGAGCACCTATATCTACTGTCCTTTTTATAGTGTAAAGCATGATATGTGGTGTACAGTATTCTATATAGCTCAGATCTATGGTGGTTTTAATAGTGTGTTAAGAAGTGCTTTTTGTACAACACAAAGGACAGCTCTATCTTCCATGTTACAGTCTGAAAATGATAATTTTTATGGAGAGTAAAAATGACTCAAATCCCCATTATGCAATGAATAGGATTATTGCCATTTTATATACATAAATATAGACAAAGTCTAATTCTTTCATAATGGTCTTGCTACTTAGAGTGCAGATTTAGGTTAGTGAACAATTAAATATTATCTTCTAAGATGACACTTGGCTTCTAACTGATGTACAACTACAGAAACAATTGGTCTTTTAGTTCATCTAATTTCAACGATTGCAAGCACAATATCCGGTCGTGCTGACAATGCAACAAACCATGCCTAAGTTTACATTAGGTACATGAAAGGAATGCCGTCATATCATAATGAGACAAACAACCACAAAGAGAATCCACCCAACCAGACTCACCCCGCTGTGCAGCAGCAGCATGTGTGAGCTACAAGACTGAAAGAGAATCCACCCAACCAGATTCACCCCACTGTGCAGCAGTAGCATGTGTGAGCTGCAAGACTGAAAGAGAAATCACCCAACCAGGTTCACCCCGCTGTGCAGCAGCAGCATGTGTGAGATGCAAGACAAACAGAATCCACCCAACCAGATTCACCCGCTGCGCAGCAGCAGCATGTGTGAGCTGTGAGAAAGAGAATCCACCCAACCAGATTCACCCTGCTGTGCAGCAGCAGCATGTGTGAGATGCAAGACTGAAAGAGAATCCACCCAACCAGATTCACCCGCTGTGCAGCAGCAACATGTGTGAGCTGTGAGAAAGAGAATCCACCCAACCAGATTCACCCGCTGTGCAGCAGCAGCATGTGTGAGCTGTGAGAAAGAGAATCCACCCAACCAGATTCACCCGCTGTGCAGCAGCAGCATGTGTGAGATGCAAGACTGAAAGAGAATCCACCCAACCAGATTCACCCGCTGCGCAGCAGCAGCATGTGAGAGCTGAAAGACAAAGAGAATCCACCCAACCAGATTCACCCGCTGTGCAGCAGCAGCATGTGTGAGCTGTGAGAAAGAGAATCCACCCAACCAGATTCACCCCACTGTGCAGCAGCAGCATGTGTGAGCTGTGAGAAAGAGAATCCACCCAACCAGATTCACCCGCTGTGCAGCAGCAGCATGTGTGAGCTGTGAGAAAGAGAATCCACCCAACCAGATTCACCCCACTGTGCAGCAGCAGCATGTGTGAGATGCAAGACTGAAAGAGAATCCACCTAACCAGATTCACCCGCAGTGCAGCAGCAGCATGTGTGAGCTGTGAGAAAGAGAATCCACCCAACCAGATTCACCCGCTGTGCAGCAGCAGCATGTGAGAGCTGTGAGAAAGAGAATCCACCCAACCAGATTCACCCTGCTGTGCAGCAGCAGCATGTGTGAGCTGTGAGAAAGAGAATCCACCCAACCAGATTCACCCGCTGTGCAGCAGCAGCATGTGTGAGCTGTGAGAAAGAGAATCCACCCAACCAGATTCACCCCGCTGTGCAGCAGCAGCATGTGAGAGCTGCAAGACTCTGCCTGCAGGCATGCTTTGCTATTTGTCCTCGTCTCGTCTCAAATCTTATTTAAACTTGCACCGATTCAAGAGACAAACCAAACAAAGCCCCCAGCGAGTGGCTGGAAACATCATCAGCGAGCAGTAATTTATTAGGATTTTATACTGCAGTAAAAGTACCCATTTTGTGAATTAAGAAGCTAAAACTCCCAGGGCAGCGTAATGGATTCGCTATTGCTTAGACCCTTGAAAATCGATCCATAGCTGAAACCCGTGTTATACTGCACAGCTATTATGAGCCAGTCACAGTAAGATGCTTTTTATTTATTTGTTACTAATTATTAATGATCTATTTTTCTTTATCACAGATGGATGCATTAAATAACAGTTCAATGTGAAACAGATGCTGATTGTATTACTGAAAATATGTTGAGAATGACACTATTCCTCCAGCAAGCTGATCCTGGTCTATGAACGACACACAGATTTAAAAATGTGTGCTCTTATGTGAAAGTCCCTTTACTCAAACTATTACCTGTATTCAAGTGCTGTAAGGAAGGGATGAGCGTTACACTGAATCAATCAGTTTAAACCTGACGCAATGAACTTTCACAGTTTTAAACCCACGAATCAAATTTGTCGAATTACTGAGTTACAAGCAAGAACATGCTTTGTAATTAAAATGCCATTAAATTTAATTGCAGACTCCCCTATAATTTTATAGAGGGTTATTCTACCAATTAAGTGTGATTAGAAGTAGGGTTACCACAACATAACACTTGCAGTCTGACATAATAGGAGCAAGTAAATAAATAAATAAATCAGTTAGTTAGTTAACTCCTTCAGCACAAACGGATGGAACAGCTAACACACTTGTACCTGTTAAAACATGTCTGTACGGTTACTGTACTGAACTGTAGAACTTTGACTACATTATACACGTAGATTAGAACAAAGCTATGACCTCAAACGATGTAATGCAGCTACTTTCCAGGAAAGCTAACACTGTGTCTGCTGCACATGGTGTCAACACAGAATGGCAGTCACCATGGCAGCGTATCACTTCAGGTACGACGGGGACATGATAAGTTAGACTCATATTTATAAAACAAAAAGGATTTCTTTCTTTGCAAATCAGCAAGGAAAATCATTCCCAAAGCAATTTCCCAGTATATTATTTATAGAATGAAAAAGAAAAGCAGAAGCCAAACCAAAAAACACAATTTGGAATATGTGAATGTTCAGAAATCCAATGGTAGTATTATCGTCACAGAAAGAAAGGGTTACAATAAAGAGTAGGGGAATGGTCAAAGGGTTACAATAACACATGGGGGCGTGGTCAAAGAGTTACAGTAATGTGTAGGGGGCGTGGTCAAATGGTTACAATAATGCACAGGGGCGTGGTCAAAGGGTTACAGTAGTGTGTAGGGGGCGTGGTCAAAGGGTTACAGTAATTCTAGGGAACAAGGAACCCTTTGACAACAGCAAGGAACCCTTCAATCTGAGGTATATCGTACAGTACTCATGTTTACTCAACTTATTTCAGATACACTCCTTTGCTACGAGACTACTTATCATTTCCACCTACTCACATTATTATTCCCTGTGATCCCACAAAATGTTCTGCAGTAAACTGTGAAAAATTAATTGTCACTGCAAAGGACATACACTGCTGTGTAAAAGTCTTAGACATGTTGCATTTTCTACTCTGATGATTTATGGGCATCAGCAATTTACTCAAAGCCTCCGCTAGTGTTTTCTACTATTATAACAACCTTGACTTGCATAATGAAAAAAAAAGAAAAAGCATTGAGTGAAAGAGCTCACATCACTTGATTTTCAAGGTGGGGTATCCAAAGCATAATCAACAAGTACAGAGAAACATCATCTGTAATTAACAAACCCAGGACGTGAAGACCCAAAAAGCTGGCTAACAAAGAAGAGCAATTATTTAAGATAATATCCTTAAGGTATAGAAAGAAGACAAGCACTGGCAGAAAGAAAGAATTGACAACAGAACTGGAAGAAAGCACAGGTGTCAAGGAAACTGGAATCAGATTCAGACTCAACTGATGAGTCAGGCGTCATCCAGGCAGCAGTGATGGGGGTTCGTGCTGCTTTAAATCATACCTCCTTCAAAATGAAAACAAACCCCAGTGGACCCCAGCTGACTGAATCAATGAAGACCGGGAGCAGGCAGACATGCACTCCAATAGACCTTTTATAAACATGCGATATATGACCTGTGCAACTGTTACATTCAGATGAGTTTTGGTTTCTTTGATACAAGGTGGGTTGTAACCCACGCTCTGGAAGTGAAAGGGAAACACAACTGCTGAGGGTAAAGGTCCTTCTTCAGCAAACTCTTAGTTTATTTAATAGGTAAACAGGTTAAATAAGGTACACAATCGGCTGCATTATGGCCTCCTTTTAGTTCTGTTAAAACTGTAGAGCATTCTCAAGACACATTCAGTTAGACGTGCAGCAGGCTTCTGAAATGAGACCTACGGTAGACAAGTGATAACAATGAACCAGTGTTATTTTATTGTGTTAAATTAACCTTTACTTACATTTGTAATGTACAAATAAATACAACAACTACTACTACTAATAACAATAATCACATATCCATTGCAGCCGACACAATTACTATTTAGGGTTGACCACCACATGGAAAAGATGTGAAGGGCTCTTTACACAAGACTAAACGCTTGCTGTCTACACAGGTCTCAGGAAAGCTCTCTGAAGTGGTTATGCAAACAATTTTCTCCATACAGAATGCCCTTCACTTTCCATGGGTACGTGTTCCATCAAACCCATTTCAAATCACAAGCTTCTTTCATCACTGAAGCCTCTCTCAATCCAAGCTTAACTTATGGGCCTATATTTAATGCTAGTTCTTTATTATAAAGAAAAAAAAAGACAAAGAAAATAGAAACTGGGGAAAGAACACTCATTGGAGCCCTTTGGCAGTGACTGACCTTCTCCTTATTCTAGGACAAATAGCCCCTGTGGGGGATTCTGAAATGTTTGTCACAAGTGCACTTTTATTTTCTCTCGTGTCACTGCAGGGCTATGCTCCTCAACACAAATTAATTAAAATAATCCTGTTGAAAACTAAAAAGCATCACAGCAAGCTTGACGGCAGCGTCCTTCTTTTGCCAAAGTGACTGGATCTTAGTTGCTTTCACGTTCACTTACTGTACATGACAAGCGCTGAACGAAGAAGGTGGCCATTTGGGGGTGAAAATAATAACTTTAGTAACACAGCAACGTCACTTAAGGTTCAATCTCAAGAGACGCTACTGGTAGTCTAGCCAAGGCAAGGAGACTTTTATCACTTACCAGAACGAGGAACTACAAAATCAACTGGAACGTCTGGCACATTCTGTAAGGAACTGGGCGTTTTAAAACAGTTAAAAAAAGACTCAATGTTAAATAATCCACAACTATTTCAGCACAAACTTCATCTGGACACAACTAAAACACAGATATCGTTAAACAGCCTGCTATATGACAAGCATAGAAAAGTTGAACACACAAAATCACTTTAGCTGAATGACATACAAAGTATGCTCCAGTTAAAATTACACACACACACACACACACACACACACACTACCAGTCAAAAGTTTGATGGAAACTACATTTTTTTTTCATAATTGACAAATGTTTTACGTTGTATACGTTTCTGTAAATACTTGAAAATGAAAACACATGTTACAATATACAAGACAAAACCTAAGGAGTATCAAAGCAATGTTCAAGAAAATTGTCTCTAAATCTTGGATTCCTCAAAATAGCCACCCTTTGCCTTAATAACAGCCTCACAAACACAAGGCATTCGGTTAACAAGTTTCAGCAGGAAATCACCCAACATGTCTTCCCAGCTCTTCTGCAGCAATTCCCACAGATGTAGGGCACTTGTGGGTAGCTCTGCTTTGACTCTTCGGTCCAGTTCGTCCCATACAAGTTATATGGGATTGAGGTCTGGAGACTGGGCAGGGCAGGTCATTAGATTGAGTTGTCCTTCACTTTCCTTCTTCGCCAGGTAGCTCTTGCACAACTTTGAGGTCTGTTTCGGGTCATTATCTTGCTGAAG
The DNA here is from genome assembly GCF_017654505.1 of Polyodon spathula. Taxonomy (NCBI): domain Eukaryota; kingdom Metazoa; phylum Chordata; class Actinopteri; order Acipenseriformes; family Polyodontidae; genus Polyodon; species Polyodon spathula. The sequence goes on from NC_054546.1 coordinate 759,305, forward strand.
AATGACGGACTGCCCAACTAGCCGTAATCCTGATGGAATGACATGCCTCTGAAGTATGCTATGATAGCCATGCTGGTTGAGCTTGCCATGGACTTGGTAAAGATCACCAACTCTGTCACCAGCAAAGCAACCCCAGACCATGACACTACCTCCTCCATGCTTGACAGTGGGAACCACATATGCAGAACTCATGCGCTCACCCTCTCTGCGCCTTACAAATACTCTGCGTTTGGACCAAATATTTCAAATTTTGACTCAACGGTCCATAAGACCGACTTCCACTCCTCAAACGTCATGTTTCTGTGTTTTTTGGCCCAGGCAAGTCTCTTCCTCTTATTCTGCACTCTTAACAATGGTTTATTTGCAGCAATTCTTCCAGTTAGGCCAGCTTCATGCAATCTCCTCTGAACAGTTGATGCTGACACATCTGTACTTCTAGTAGCATTTAACTGAGCTTATATTTGAGGGGCAGTTAATCGCCGGTTTCGCAGACTTGTGACTCGAATGAACTTGTGACTTCTCTGATTCTGAGGTCACCCTTGGCCTGCCTGACCTTGTTCGGTCCTCATGAGTGCCAGTTTCTTCAAATTGTTTGATGGTCTTGGCCACAGCAGTTACAGACACTTGCAAAGTTCTTGTGATTTGTCTTAAAGATGGACCTTCATTTCTTAAAGTAATTACAAACTGTCTTTTTTCTTTGCTTATCTGAGCATATTTTGCCATTTTCTGCTCCCTTACATTCATGAATGACAAACTTGTGCCTATGCTACCTATATTTATAGTAATCATGGACCCTCACCTGTTAATAATAATTGGTGACAAAAGGTTAATTAGGTAACATGCTAGTTAACTCAGAGAACATCTAACAAAGACACTTTTATACTTAGGCCAGTGTTCTAACACCGTGTTATACACATTTCAGACTTTAACTGACTTGGGCTTCAGACTGAAATCCCCTTGCTTTGGGTGACCATTTCATT